>NC_052507.1:2886293-3175372 GCF_014356525.2 Nilaparvata lugens
GAACAGAAGAGAGTGAAGGGTTGAACACCAGAAATTATAAGACATAAGAGATATTTTATATAGAGTTAGATAGACATAGGTAGATAGAGAAGAGAGGAATTAATGGTTGATTGATTGATTGAGTACTTATTCATGTAGATTACAACAATTCATACTGGCTTATACACTTATATACAATAGCTTACAATACAGCACAAAATTATAGATGAACTATAGACATAATTAGACTAATAAAATAATCATTGAACTGTATATGATATGAAAAAAGCAATTTGGAATAACTATAGATAATATTGTAATGCATCTTGTAACGTATTAAAATCGGATGGGTGAACAAAATCCCTGTTTGGAAGAATTTTAGGTCTGAAGTGGAATAATAGTCTGGTATCGCAAAATGCGATAAACGTATTAGAAGATTAGATATTTATTAATTATCAGTATTAAATTATAAGAGGAGTTACCATCCATTTTATCAGTAATAGAAGAAACTGGTTTCACAGCATATATTGTGTTGTTGACTAAATCTCTGGAAAGAATACTTTCCAGAAATTCTATAAATTGTCCAAGCAATAATTTGCAAGAGCTCCTGAGTCCATCTATAAAGATTTAAGCGAAATTGTATTCTAGAAAACCACGACCAGTTTTATATAATTTAACTCTCATGCTCCACCGATTGCAGCCAAGCCGAGGCAAATCGTTATTCATTAAAAAAATAACGTCAGAATCTACATAAATTGGCGAAGCTTTGGACATATCAATGTCCCTTCTTTGGAAGGAATATTAAAAATATCCTCTCCACTAACTCTCTACCAAAACGTTAATTTCATTAATTCAACTGATTTATTTAAAAATGAAAATATTTTAAAAGTTTCAGTTAATATGAAGATTTGAGAGAAAAGAGAGGGAGAGAAGTGATTTAAGAGAGTAAAACTCTCTGCCAAAACGTTTCTTTCATCAATCCAACTAAGGATTAATAAGTCATAAGAGAGATTATATAGAGTGAGATAGACATAGGTTAGATAGAGAAGAGATAGAATGGCAGTGATTGCAAGAGATGAGAGAGTAGGTTAGAGTGAGAGAGAGTAGCGTATAGAGTAGACCACTGTGAACTCAACGTACGTTTGACTGGACACAGTTGAAAGCCCCGAGGCAAACGCTCAGTTTGTAACTTGCGTTTGAGAAACTCAAAACAGACTACAATATGGAAAGTGGATGAAACTCGCCACATATTCGAGACATCACTCCACTGATCACCCTGTATATGTAAGTCGAGTAAGGCTACTGAAAGGAACCTAACCGTCAGATTATCTCCTCTTTGAGAATGCGGTCTAATAAGATAAAAGAGGGCTTCATTTTTTTTCTCTTTTGCAGAGCTTGATTCTTCCGTGAACTCTGCGTAATCCTTCCTTCCTTTAAGTTTATTCTCTCTTGAGGCTACAGCTTTCTTAGTTGTGAGGATCAAAACTCCTTAAATTAACCATACTAGTAGTTCTGTGAACAGTAGACCTCGCGATCAGTAAGTTACATTGACCTGTTGTTATGTTTTCTCAGAAATTAATAAATGATTTATCAATTTAAAATGTCTAGAGAAAATCCTAAATGAACATAGAGCTTTCTGTCCTATCGTACCGTGACGTGTCGTCCCGGAATGTGAGTGTGAGCACTGTTATCAGGTCTGGCTGCAACTGTCTACAACGTTGATGGAAAGATACATTTTCAAGATGTTCGATGTTTTTGAACGGGTAGTATTATAGTCCACTAGACAGCTGATTTATGATGAATAATTCTATAGTCTGATTTTTACGGTAATATTGGCGTATGAAGGAGGCTTCTTTCTCCTTTTATTATCCTTGAAATGCAAAATTTCCAAAAACCTTTTATAAAAGTCGACGCGCAATTTAAAAAGGAACATTACCTGTCAAATTTCATGAAAATCTATTACCGCGTTTCTCCGTAAATGCGTAACATAAATTTATATAAACATATAAACATTTAAACATTCAAACATTAAGAGAAATGCCAAACCGTCGACTTGAATTGAATCTTAGACCTCACTTCGCTCGGTCAATGAAGAAGTTTAAAAGTAGCCTATTTGAAAAAAGTATAGGAAAAAAGACGAAGGGCCGGCTTCCGAACTCGGGATTTGGCTAAGTTCTAGACTAAACTCCTGGAGTTAGAGGATTGGCTTTCCGAAACTGGGCGTAGCCGAAGTCTGCGTTTAAATCAAATTACGAAGAACTAGAAAATTCAACACAAAATGAAATAAAGAGGAAATGGTGTGATGTTTCAGCTATTTTGGATTATTCACCGAGCGAAGTGAGGTCTAAGATTCAAGTCGACGGTTTTGCATTTCTCTTTACGTTTAAATGTTTATATTTTGCGCATTTACAGCGAAACGCAGCAATAGATTCTCATGAAATTTAACAGGTACGTTCCTTTTTGAATTTTACGTCGACGTATAAATTAATAAGGTTTTTTTTCCAAATATTGCATTTTAAGGATAATACAAAAGGAGAAGGAGTTTCCTTAAACGCCAATATTACAGTGAAAATCAGAATATAGGACTATTCATCATAAATCAGTTTTGTTGTAGAGTGGATTATATATCAGATGCCATGACGCATGCAATTCAATATCTCAATGTAACTTGGTTAAAAATCAGCTGCTGTGTGGACTAATAATTTGCATGCTCATTGAATGCATTTTATGCACTATTTATTCATTTATTCGTGGACAGTAGCCAAATCATATATAAATATGATTAGGAAGGAACAACAGGCTGGCCGAAATCTGTTCCATTCCCAAATTTTGATAAATTAATAAATGTTCAAAAAATAGGTTATGTTTCCACTGTAGAACGTCAAGTTCAATTTCGTCCAAAAAAATGTATATAAGCTAAACATTTGAATTTAGAGAAATTAAAACACCAAACTGTATTTAAATATAACACTTAATTATCACTTCATATTGAATTAATCAAGTTATTTTATGTACTTTTAACCCGAAAATAACAACAAGTTATCTCACTAAGAAGCTGTTAAAGATTATTAAATGAACTATTCATTGCATGCAATAACACATGCAATTAATAACTAAAATAACATAGTACTGGTCTCTCGATCTTTCTTTGCTTTGAACTCGGGCTGACTGGTGTCATTATGTCTTGGAGGAGATTAGCTTTTGATGTTAGCATTTTTGATACACCATTCTCACAGCCATTAGCCGTTATCACACGATATCTTACCGACACGACATACAGGATTTATTCTGATGGACAGTATAAGAGGAGGCAGTGGTTTATAACTGTGCGAGGTCCACTGTTCACATAACTACTAGTTTAGGAATGAGTCAAGGAAAAAACTTTTCCAATATTATAGAGATGAGAAAATAAAAATTATCATGAAATTGCAACTAAACCTCGTTTCGGGAAAGCAAATTTTCTGACTCCAGCTTGAAGTCTAGAACTTTGCTGAATCCCGAGCTCGGAGACCGGCCCTAAGAATTGTCAAAACCACAGATTTCATTGAAATTGAAAAAGACCGGCTCCGAATGTTACACCATTGTCAATCTCTGATAAACCAAAAACTAAATACAAGAGCGGCAGAATTTATTCTAGTGGCCGAGTACTGCTATTGGTCTACGAAATGAACGCCTGCCATTGGCCTAGCTAGACCCTCTCCTCCCACTCAACGGTGCATATACGTGTACGGTACGGTAAAAATAATAGATTTCATACCTATAATTCACGTCTCAGTTCTGATTATATTCGGAAATTAAATCAGGGAATGAAATAGGAGCTTTCTTAGAGACTAAAATCATATTCTCTACCATATAAATTTATGTTATTCAATTATAACAAATTATTATCCTTATTCCAGTCTTAGTTTTGATATATTCTAAAATAAAATCAAGGGATAAAACAGGAGCTATCTCAGAGAGTACATTTGGAGAAGCACACTAATAATATGATGAGGAATACCCTCATCAGGTCCTGTCGTCTCCCATTATTCATGACAATGCAAACAAAGCAACTCCCCTGGGTCTATTAGGACAGTGCGCAACGTATAATTATAAATCTGATTCCATAAATGTTTCGACCCATTTTTCAATGGAATAACGGGCGCGACAAATGCCCCCCGTCTCTCTACCGAACGGCAAACCCTCACAAAACAATGGCAAATGGCGAACGGAGAAATGCGAATGGCACTTGCTTTACAAAGATGGAGCCGTTTGCTTGCTAATTGACTGCAGTCTTTGTGCAAACGAACAATTCTGTCGCCAAAACAAATTATGACTGGTAATGATATCCGTTTATTGTGATTCTTTCATATTCATTTTTTGTTAATAGTCGTTTTTCTTTAGGAGATTAAGTTTCCTATCAATGATGTAGTTATACAGAGTGTAATGTAGTTGATGTAGTTATAATGTGTATATCCTATTATACTAGTAGTTCTGTGAACAGTATACCTCACGCAGTCTTCTCATCCACAAGTACCTGATTGAAACTATAGACCTTATGGAAATACAGCAAGAGACTGGCTTCTCCACACATCTGTGTAATCACTTGTCAGCTGATTTATGATAAATAATTGTACAGTCTGATTTTCACTCTAATATTGGCGTATGGAGGAGGCTCCTTTTTCCCTTTATATTATCCTTGAAATGCAGAATTTCCAAAAAACCTTGTATATACGTCGACGCGCAATTAAAAAAGAAACATACCTGTCAAATTTCACGAAAATGAAATTTTACCGCGTTTCGCCGTAAATGCGCAGCATATAAACATTTGAACATTTAAACATTTGAACATTCAAACATTCAAACATTCAAACATTCAAACATTCAAACATTCAAACATTCAAACATTCAAACATTCAAACATTCAAACATTCAAACATTCAAACATTCAAACATTCAAACATTCAAACATTCAAACATTCAAACATTCAAACATTAAGAGAAATGCCAAACCGTCGACTTGAATCTTAGACCTCACTTTGCTCGGTCAATTTCTGTATTTGCTTCGCTTCGCGAGCAATTTCTGTATTTTTATATCTGGTTATTTAATTTTAACGGATCTCAAAAACGGCTCTAATGATTTTCACGAAAATTGGAACATAGTAGGTTTATCATGTGAAGATTCGATTGCACTAGGTCTCATCCTTGGGAAAACTCGTTGAACGACATTAAAAGGATAATTCATCCCTGGCTGAAACAGCTGTGGATATTAAAAAAGTGAGTGAGCGAGTGAGTATGTGAAAAATGAAGATATCGCATCCCCGAAATTCATAGGTTGACATATAGCCAGCTGTGAAATATAAACACCATCATTTCAGAGAATAATTGTGTTCTGTTTATCAATAAATAAAATTAACGAGCGAAGCTCGGTGCCCCGATATTATTGGTACATAATAAAATTATAGTTTGGTCCACGTTATAATGGCAGTGGAGAAAGATAGGAGAAAAACGTCTCCGATCCTCTCTCTGTCTTGTCAATGCCGTCTATAAATGGTAACTGATACAGGTTCATTGATGTAATATTAATTGTACATTCTCGTTAAAAATCATAAACTATATTTTATTTATTTATTTATCTATTTATTTATTTATTTATTTATTTATTTATTTATTTGAGATACATATGAGAGCACAAGGATAATATCCCATAATATTGGGCAAGGAATTATATTTTTCAATAATTTTATAATCAATTTTCATAATTTAGATGGAATATTCTGTTAGTTAATTATTAATTTCTACATTGCTGGAAGAGGATCTGGCAACAGAGCAAAGCGAGGAAGAGATGGCGATATCCACTTTGTTGGATGCTAGGCAATACCATTGCTGATCAAACACTGCATTTTAACGTGGAACTCACTATAGATTTTCTCGTTTCTCTTGAGGTTTCTCTTTTTCTATAAGTAATACAGTAATAGATAGAGGTTGATGAAGTATGATTGATAATTATAAAATATCGGGGCACCGAGCTCCGCTCGTTATTTTTATTTATTCATAAACAGAACACAATTATTCTCTAAAATGATCGTATTTATATTTCACAGCTGGCTGGCTATACGTCATCTTATTAATTTCAGGGATGCGATATTTTGATTTTTCACATACTCACTTTTTTACTATCCACAACTGTTTCAGCCAAGGATGAATTACCTTTTAATGTCGTTCAGCGAGTTTTCCCAAGGATGAGACCTGGTGCAAACGAATCTTTAAATCATAAACCTACTATGTTCCAAATTTTGTGAAAATCGTTGGAGCCGTTTTCGAGATCCGTTAAACATAAATAACCAGAAATAAAAATAAACAGATATGAAAATAGTCAGATATATAAATACAGAAATTGCTCGCTTAATATAATAGGATAACGAATAAATGGTTGATAATCAACACAAACAATATAAATAATTATCGATTACAATAGAAACAATCAAAATTACAATATTGAATAGCTCACCGTTTTCTCATTAATGAATTGATAATTGATTATAATATCGAGTGACCTGGCTGGCTCAGATCTGGTGTCAGAGTTTTCAGGTCGCAACTGATCAATTTCAGGGCCTCTGACATGACCTAACGACTGCTTTTTAGGCAGCCGGGACCGACGGCTTAACGTGTCTATCCGAAACACGGGAGTGGCCCGAGATAAATATCTTGCCCGGGCCGGGATTTGAACCCGGGCCTCTGAATCATAAAGCCAGCATCTGATCCACTCGACTACGGCCACTCCAGATAATTGATGATCGATACTCATGAAAGTTGACGTACCTGAAACAAAAATGAGAAAGTAATTTTTCAAAAAATAAATTAATTCTACACAGTAATTGTAATACAGTAGTTATAATTCTACTATAATAATTATAATAACAGTAGTTAGTCATACAAAAATATTATCCTATGTATGAGCTCTTGATAGAGTATGTAGAACTGACAGCAGATTGTAAATCATATTGTTTCGTTTTTTATGAGGAATAAAGAACTTTTTGAATTGAATAATAATGTGAAATATTTCTTCTATGTTTAGTTTTGAAGCATCTAAATTTGAAAATCTACTTTGTGAAAATACTTGAGGACTGAAAATTTTGTGAATTGATCAACTACAAGACTTAACCTATTTCGGACTATGTGTAACCTTATCTGAATTTGGGAGAGGAATAGCACAAGGTTACCTTATGTTCCCCTCTCCCAATCATTTTGATAATGTACTTATTGTATAACTGAATAAAGAATAAATTTGTAGTTGTAGTAGTTCCAAATTAATTATGATTCATCACAAAGATAATCATTATGAAAGTTCAAAATCATCAGTTTGACAAAATGGCGCTTGAGCGGTGCACTTTAAGTGTTGCGACCACTTGCCGCGTTTTTGAGCTTGGCGCAAATATGCGACAAGTGCCTTCTTCAGTCCCCCGCTGGTTGAGTGGCCACAACTTAACCTCTTTCCATTTTCTCTTGACCCAGTCGTTTCTCTCTCAACTTCCTCTAATCTCTCTTAACCCCTTTCTAAATCTCTCTCCGCTTCTTCATTTTTCTCTCTCTATCAATCATAATTCAAAATCGATTCCATCTCAAGTTTTGTTTCTTAAAGTCGCGTACAGACTAATGTGCCAAGAACACGTGCGTTTCATTTCTTATCAGCTGATGCTGATCCTATTATATCTGTCTTTGTGCAAAACGTTTATTAAGATGATGAGTTAAGAACAAATAAGAAAGATTTATAAGAACATGAATCAAGTCATGAGTCATATCTCGAATATGTATTCTCTGAGTGTTAATCTTTGGTGAAAACAGAAATTTTAAACTTAACCTCACTTTGGACTATTTATGAGCCAAAATCAAGAAATTGGAGAAGTTTTGGGCAATTGCCTGTTTCTCTTTCCAAATATCGTGTTTGTGACTGTTCTAATGAATAAATAAATAAATAAATTGTTGAAAATATTATTGCAACATTGGATTAGAGGTTTTCACAAAAATTATAAGAAATCTCTACATCGAAATATGGGACAATATCATAGAAAACATCAACATTATCTTCACAACAACACAAGAAATCTTCTGAAAATCTGCGTAATTTGTCACCCAATAAGTTTGATGAGGTTCACGTTATAATGGGAGTGGTGAAAGGTAGGAGAACAACGTTGCCGATCCTCTGTCTTGTCAATGCCTTCTATACAGGGTAGCTGATACCGGTTTATTGATGTAATATCAACGGTCCATTCTCGTTTTAATTAATCAATTTTATTTCATCAAGCAAGGAATTATAATCTATTTATCTATTTTATTCACAATCACAAATCATAATTAAAATATGATTGGGAGAAGACAACAGGCATAGCCCAAAACACTGTCTTCTCCCAAATTTTTACAAATAAAAGGTTCAAAAAAGAATGAGGTTAGATTATAATAATTATAATTTTCCAATAATTTCATAATGAGCTTTCATAACTAAGATGAAATGATATATTTTTTATAGATTATTAATTATACATTGTTAAAAGGCGATCTGGCAACAAAGCAAAGCGAGAAAGAGATAGTGCTATACGCTTTGTTCAATGATAGACAAGGATAGCAATACCTTTGCTAATCAAGCACTGCCATTATAACGTGGACCTCACTATAGAAAATAAATCAAGGATAGGGTCAACCAATAAAGTACACACCCATTTCAAGATCTTTTCTGATGAGGAAAGGATGAAAATAGAAAGCGACAAGAAATTAAGAATTAGTAAAAAATTTCAATAATTATTGAATCCATATTTTTTCTTTTTTAATGAGGAATAATATTATCATCTCTGCCTTCTTATGATCCTTGATACGAGGAACTCGAATTTGCAAACGGTTTAGAGAAGTTCTCTCCCGTCCAGCAGATATGACCACTTGAATACATAGTGTTTGGAAAAGAACTCCCTGGTTTTAATGTGTCATAGAATCTGTGAAAGGTGATATAGACTATCTCTTTCAGACCCATCTCAACAGGATTTTATTTGATAAGGAGAAGGTGAATATAGAAAGAGTTTCATCATGATAGACCTGAGAAGCTGAGAAGCACATGCAACGAGAATAATATATTTTCCTACAGTTACGTTGGAAAGTGGCCATTGCTGCACTGATTACAGAACGCAAAGAATCACTTTTCCGCTCTAGTGCGGGAAAAATTTTTCTGCACTCCAGATTTGCAACATGACAACGCAAAATACTTAGTAGGTTATATGGAGCAACAGTGCAGCAAAATCAAAATGAAGTTGGTAACAGTGACTGCTGTGGCTGCTATAGTGAGCAGAGGTGCAACGAAGCACAACGCGCTAATTATTAGTATTAGATATTATAACCAAGGACAACGAGGACTTTGGGATTTTAGGATTAAGGTTTTTATCAATAATAAAATTACACAGAAAAACATTTGATGCATTTCAGGCAATTTTACCCATAATTACCCACTTTTCATATTCAATGGTAACTGTAGGAAAAACTTAATGTGAAATACGTGCGCAAAGTTCCTCTGCTGCACTCAAGAAACCATTCCGCCCTCGCCTACGGCTCGGGCGTAAACGTTTCTTTCGGTGCAGCAAACTGTCACTTTGCGCACTAGTTGCACAAATAACTATTTCAACCCGGTACCTCCTAATTGCCGGTCAGGAATGCTTAACCTTACACCAAACTGACAATCTCTAGATAGCAGTGCTCACTTCATACAAAACCATAGCCGCCAGCCAGTCTATACTAGCGGCCGCTAGTTGGTGTAAGTAAACTGACAATCTCTGGATAGCATTTGAACAAATGAAACTTCCAGTTTATTCCCATCTGCTATACCTAAACCTCTTTTCCTCATGAGGAAAACATTTTTATCGAATGCTCATAAGACCTGGAAACGTCAAAACCAAAACCCACGATCGAATGCAATTTACAATTTGAAAGAGTGATGTCAATTTGGTCGGTGGTGAGCAGTGATAGCGGACGGTTGTGCTTGGAGCTGCAGCTTAGCAGATAAGATAACTCTGTTTCGATCTTTCATCCTTTGCTTTTGGAAATTCACTGTAGATTCTAACCTAATAACTTTTTATTGTAATAATATTGTTTAAATTAACTAAATAGGAATTTCCAATTAATGATTTTTCACTTCATTTCTAATACTATCAAAATCAATAATTAATTATATTGAAATAGTTTTTTCTGTGACTATTACTAGGTACCGTATTTTTTAACAAACACTTAAATCAATTCTAATTCTAATTAATAATATTTATCTAATTATAATTCTATCTGGTCCTTAATCGTAAAGATTCTTACAGTTCTTATTTAATTCTAATATTGCATTTTCAGTTAGTTAACGTAAATAGAATTAAATTTGTCTTAACTTGTTCAACCTACTTTAACAAATTGTAAAACTTGAAAGTTCTCTAATTAAATTTATGGATTAAGGTATAAAATTGATGTAATATTGTCTTAATTAAAGCATTACCTCTTCATGTAATTCAAGGTTCAAATTACTTATAGGCTACACATTCCAAATCAACAGATCATAGTCATTCTGTCTTTAAGTCTTTCATTCAGTCTTCAATTTGGTTTTCCTTACTCTTCTTATTTTCTCTCTCTATATAAACAGGCCGAAATAGATCTGCTCGAGGTGGGCTGCTTTGTGAAAAAGTTATTGTAATCACATTGCATCCTGCGAAGTCGCTCTTGGCCTGGAGCTGGACGGGGCACGACCGATAGGAGTGGTCTCTTTTGTATTTAATGCCTGTCTTTAGTACAGTTTTTTTTTTTCATCTTTTAACTTTCATTGATATTGATCGGACTGTGTCTAATTCAAATTGATAATATAATTAATCAATAGACTTATTATTCTAATTGGCATTTTATTTTTTTTTAATAATATAAATTTTTGTCTAATCACATATCTCAAATATCTCTATTTATTGACTACAGACACACATTTAATAAATATATAAAGTGTTGAATATTAAATTTATTAATTATAAACTTTGGAAAAATTATTCAGGTGCATAAACTTAAATGATTTAATAATAGCAGATACAAATTTAAAGATAATACAAATTGGTTGAATATTAAATTAATTGTGAACTTAAAAATATTATTCTAGTAATAATTAAATAAAAACAAAACTGTTGGAAAATAGCCTAACACTACTTATTTTAGTTCTTAATTAGTGTATTCCTTCTAATATGAAATAACTCTCCTTATATTTCTGTTGAATATTAACTGGAAAATTTTCACTATAGAAAATGAATCAAGGATAGGGTCAACCAATAAAGTACACACCCATTTCAAGATCTTTTCTGATGAGGAAAGGATGAAAATAGAAAGCGACAAGAAATTAAGAATTAGTAAAAAATTTCAATAATTATTGAATCCATATTTTTTCTTTTTTAATGAGGAATAATATTATCATCTCTGCCTTCTTATGATCCTTGATACGAGGAACTCGAATTTGCAAACGGTTTAGAGAAGTTCTCTCCCGTCCAGCAGATATGACCACTTGAATACATAGTGTTTGGAAAAGAACTCCCTGGTTTTAATGTGTCATAGAATCTGTGAAAGGTGATATAGACTATCTCTTTCAGACCCATCTCAACAGGATTTTATTGATAAGGAGAAGGTGAATATAGAAAGAGTTTCATCATGATAGACCTGAGAAGCTGAGAAGCACATGCAACGAGAATAATATATTTTCCTACAGTTACGTTGGAAAGTGGCCATTGCTGCACTGATTACAGAACGCAAAGAATCACTTTTCCGCTCTAGTGCGGGAAAAATTTTTCTGCACTCCAGATTTGCAACATGACACGCAAAATACTTAGTAGGTTATATGGAGCAACAGTGCAGCAAAATCAAAATGAAGTTGGTAACAGTGACTGCTGTGGCTGCTATAGTGAGCAGAGGTGCAACGAAGCACAACGCGCTAATTATTAGTATTAGATATTATAACCAAGGACAACGAGGACTTTGGGATTTTAGGATTAAGGTTTTTATCAATAATAAAATTACACAGAAAAACATTTGATGCATTTCAGGCAATTTTACCCATAATTACCCACTTTTCATATTCAATGGTAACTGTAGGAAAAACTTAATGTGAAATACGTGCGCAAAGTTCCTCTGCTGCACTCAAGAAACCATTCCGCCCTCGCCTACGGCTCGGGCGTAAACGTTTCTTTCGGTGCAGCAAACTGTCACTTTGCGCACTAGTTGCACAAATAACTATTCTAACATGCTTTTCTTGTACCTATTTCGACCTTCGACCTTCTTGAAGTGAAGGGCCGAGGAAGAGGTGGATGAGGAGGTAGATGTGAAGGTAGATGACAGAAAAAGAGATGGTGGTAGTGATAGAGGTAGATGAAGAGGGTAGACGAGAAGGTGAAGGTAGACGTTTTCGAAAAGTGCTCTGGCACTAATGTTATTAAAGTGAAATGTTTGTTTCATCTCGCCGAAAGCGAAAAGCTTGTGTTAAGAAGAAGGGGAAGAAATAATGAAGAAGAAGACAGGAAAATAAGAAAAAGTAGAAGAAGAAGAAGCAGAAGAAGGAGGAGAAGGAGAAGAAGAAGATTTTGAGAATTAAGAAGAAGGATATATTGTAGGAGGAGTAGAAGAAATATTAGAATCTCAATATCATCTTTTCTCAACCTGTACCTCCTCCACATTTTCAATAAAACCTACATTTCATTCTCATGAAGAAGGTGAGGAGAAAGATAAAGAAGGAGCGAAAGAGCAAGGTGAAGATGATGAAGAGGGAATTGGAAATGAAGAAGAGGTTGTAGAAGTAGAAGAATTACTAGAATCTCAATATCGTCTTTTCCAGCCTGTACCTTCTCTAATTTCCAGTGAAGCTACATCTTTCTCTCATCAAAAAGAAGGTGAAGAGAAAGATAAAGAATAAGCGAAAGAGCGAGGAGGAGGGGGAAATGAAGAGAGAAAGAGAAGTAGAAGAAGAAGAAGAAGAAAAAGGAAGAGGAAGAGAATAAGGAGACAGGTGAAGAGGAGGAAGTAGAAGAAGAAGAAGAAGAAGAAGAAGAAGAAGAAGAAGAAGAGAAGAAGAAGAAGAAGAAAGGAAGAAGAAGAAGAAGAAGAAGAAGAAGAAGAAGAAGAGAAGAAGAAGAAGCAGGAGAAGAGAAAGGATAGAAATAAGAAGAAGAAGAAGAATAAGAAGAAGAGTAGAAAGGAGAAGGAGAAGAAGAAGAAGAAGAACAAGTAGAAAAAGGAGGAGGTATTTCATAGCTAGCAGTGCCCAGCGAACTCGACGAACAAACTCGTCTGAAATTGACGTCACAATATTGAACACTTGTGAAGAAGGAATACGTTGTCGCCGTCCCAACTCTGCTACTACACTGCAATACTCTTATAGAGAATAGAGTATAATATAATAGAGTATAATTAATAGATTATTAATAGATTAATTATTATTAATTATTATTAATAGATTATTATTATTGCAGTGTAGTAGCAGAGTTGGGACGGCGACAACGTATTCCTTCTTCACAAGTGTTCAATATTGTGACGTCAATTTCAGACGAGTTTGTTCGTCGAGTTCGCTGGGCACTGCTAGCTATGAAATACCTCCTCCTTTTTCTACTTGTTCTTCTTCTTCTTCTTCTCCTTCTCCTTTCTACTCTTCTTTATCTTCTTCTTCTTCTTATTTCTATCCTTTTCTTCTCCTGCTTCTTCTTCTTCTTCTTCTTCTTCTTCTTCTTCTTCTTCTTCTTCTTCTTCTTCTTCTTCTTCTTCTTCTACTTCCTCCTCTTCACCTGTCTCCTTATTCTCTTAGAGTATAATATTATACTCTATAAGAGTATTATACTCTATTATATACTCTTATATTATACTTATAATATAAATATTAAATATTATATTATTAATATACTTATTATTAACCTTATACTCTTATACTTCCTATCCACTTCTCATTGTTGATCTTGTTTTTCTTCATTTTTACCTGCATATTCTTTGCCCTCATACTCTTCAAGACCTCAACTTTCTCTGGATATTTTTTCAATCCTCTTCTCCATCTAATTTTCTATTCTTTCTCCACTTTCTCTCTGATTTTATGAATCCTTGCCCTATTTGTTTTCTCATATTTATATCAATGTTCACTCTCTTCTTCTCCCACCACTCCCATCTCCTTCTTCCCTTCCTCTCTTCACCTGTCTTCTTCTTCTTCTTCTCTTCTTCTTCTTCTTCTTCTTCTTCTACTTCCTCCTCTTCACCTGTCTCCTTATTCTCTTAGAGTATAATATTATACTCTATAAGAGTATTATACTCTATTATATACTCTTATATTATACTTATAATATAAATTATAAATATTATATTATTAATTATACTTATTATTACCCTTATACTCTTATACTTCCTATCCACTTCTCATTTGTTGATCTTGTTTTTCTTCATTTTTACCTGCATATTCTTTGCCCTCATACTCTTCAAGACCTCAACTTTCTCTGGATATTTTTTCAATCCTCTTCTCCATCTAATTTTCTATTCTTTCTCCCACTTTCTCTCTGATTTTATGAATCCTTGCCCTATTTGTTTTCTCATATTTATATCAATGTTCACTCTCTTCTTCTCCCACCACTCCCATCTCCTTCTTCTCCTTCCTCCTCTTCACCTGTCTTCTTCTTCTTCTTCTTCTTTTCCTGTCTTCTTCTACCATCTTCCACTCCACTCTCGTCTCCTTATTCCTCTTCTTCCACACTATTCTCCTTTCTGAAGTCTCACCCTCATTTTCACCTCTCCCTTTTTTACATTCCTTGCCTTATTACCATAGGTAAGGAAAGTATTGCTTTCCGAAAAAAAATAAAGTACCCCAATTTCTGAATTTCTATACGTTTCAAGGTACCCTGAGTCCAAAAAAGTGGTTTTTGAGTATTGGTCTGTATGTGTGTGTGTATGTGTGTGTATGTGTGTGTGTATGTGTGTATGTGCGTCTGTGTACACGATGTCTCATCTCCCAATTAACGGAATGACTTGAAATTTGGAACTTAAGGTCCTTTCACTATACGGATCCGACACGAACAATTTCGATCAAATGCAATTCAAGATGGCGGCTAAAATGGCAAAAATGTTGTCAAAAACAGGGTTTTTCGTGATTTTCTCGGAAACGGCTTCAACGATTTTGATCAAATTCATACCTAAAATAGTCATCGATAAGGTCTATCTACTGCCACAAGTCCCATATCTGTAAAAATTTCAGGAGATCCACCCTATCAATGCAAAGTTCGATTTAAGATTCCCAATTATCAGGCTTCAGATACAATTTACAGAAAAAATCAAGTGGAGTAGATTGAGCATGAAAATCTCTACTATCAATGTTCAGTAACATTTTTACCTGAAATTGAAAATAAGCTTTAAATTCGAGAAAATGTGATTATTCAATTGCAAATTATTGTTGATTCTATTGAATCATTCACTATGAAGAGATAGCAGACCGCATGTGTGTCTCCAGCGTTATTGCCCTCTCACCAGCTGGCTCAAATCTTTGAATAGTAGACTTGAGATGCGCGGGAACACTAGCGTCAGGTGATCAATTTTCATAATGGCAAGGAAAGTTGTGTGAGTGCGCCACACCAGATTTTTTATCTTCATCACTACCTCTTATCCAATTATCACGAGATGAGAAAAGAAGATAGGAACGTAGAGAAGAGGATAAATGAGAAAATAAAGTAGTAGATTGGAAAGGGAAGGAAGAATGAAAAGGAGAAAAAGATGAAGATGAAGATTGAGAAGGAGAATAAAAAGAAGAAGAGGAAGAAGGAGGAGAGAAAGAAGAAGATGAAGAAGATAACAAATATAGTACAAATCTCAATATCGTCGTACCCACTCCACCTCTGCAATATAACAATTCCGTTCCGACAAATTGAAACGTAACTTTTCACATTCGCCTACAACAATTCATTGTTCATTCGACAGCAGCAGCATTTTGATTTCCTAGTAAAACAATGGAGGCTGACACACATAGCAGACAAAATGCTGGAACAATATTCAGGACCGTTGTGAAGTGCTGGGACAAATCTCTCAACAGGTATTTGAACTCTGACAATCTTTGGATTGCATCTCATTCGAGACGTTCCCGCTTCTTATGAACAAATTGTATCTCATCCGTTCTGGGGGATCACTCTCTCTCTCACTCTTTCTCTCTCTCTCTCTATTTATCTAAATAAATATATATATATATATATATATATATATATATATATATATATCCCTTTCTCTCACTCCCTCTCAATCGCCCTGTTGTCTCTCATCTGTTCTGAATTGAGGGACCATCAACAAATAGTATCTCATCCTTTCTAAAAGATATCTCTCTCTTTCTGTCATGAATTTTGCTGTATTGTAAGCTATTGTATATGAGTGTATAAGCCAGTATTGTAATCTACATAAATAAAGTACTCAATCAATCAATCAATCTCTTCTCACCCTATCTCTCTTCTTTCTCTATATCTGTCTCTTTTCTCGCTCTCTCTGTTATCTCTAAATTGTCTGTCATCTGCTCTGAGTTGAGAGATCCGGGAAGAAAATAAAGCAAGAATCAAAATTTGTTATCTCTGAATTGTCTCTCATCTGATCTGAATTGAAAGATCCAATATGAGGGAATAGAGCAAGGATCTACAATTTACGCGAAAAAGCAGTCTAAAGGTGCGTACAGATAAACGAGCCGCGAACATGAGCAATTCACTTTTAATCAGCTGATTATATTTGTATTTTTACAGAAACGGTAAGATACAGATATAAAAAGCTTGGCATCAGCTGATTAAAAGCGAACATTGAAAAGCATTGAAAAAACATAGAAAAACCTTGAAAAACATCAAGAAACATTGAAAAAACATTGGAAAACATTGAAAAACATCGAAAAAACATTGAAAAACATTGAAAAAACATTGAAAAACATGAAAAAAGCATTTAAAAACAATGAAAAACGTTGAAAAACATTGAAATACATCGAAAAACATTGAAAAACATTGAAAAAACATCGAGAAACATAAAAAACATTGAGAACATCGAAAAAACATTGAAAAACATTGAAAAAACATCGAAATACATTGAAAAACATTGGAAAACATCGAAAAAACATTGAAAAACATCGAGAAACATTGAAAAACAATGTTCTCATGTTCGCAGCGCGTAAATCTGTATGCACCTTAAGACGTTCGTGTCAAATTGCTTCAAACGAACGACGAGATTGTACAGTAAGATGGGATATCCAATATTGATTCAAGATGGAAACTTATTCTGTTAGATTTCATTCTACATTACACTAGCTCATGTTACCTGAATCTTATTGAAAACTTCACATACTAAAATCTTGAAGGATTTAAAATAAGCCTATAACCATCCTCGGTAAATTATATGCAAAATTTCAAGTTAATCAGTTGAGTAGTTGAGACGCGATGATGCGTCATTTATGAATTTCCTATCCCCTACGTGTATAAGTCGATTCTTTCCTTTAGTATAATTATTATAGAATAGAAGGAAACCTGTGCTTCACAAGGGTCCAATTAAGAACTTGACGAACTGAAATCTTGAAGAATTAAAAATAAGTCTATAACCATCCTCGGTAAATTGAGATCTTATATGAAAAATTTCAAGTTAATAACAATCAAGTCTGAGGAGTTCAGACGAGATGATGCGTCATTCATGAATCTCCTATGCCAATATTCTTTCCTTTAATTAATACAATGTGCAGTGATAATTAAGTGTAATATTTAACTATAATTTGGTGTTTTAATTTTTCTAAATTTAAAATTTGCATCTCATATTTATTTTTGGACGAAAGTTGAGCTTGAACTTCTTACAGAAAAAACATAACCTATTTTTTGGACATGTAATCAAAATTTGGGAATGGAATAGTTTTGGGCCAAGCCTGTTGTTCCTTCTCAATCATATTCATATGATTTGTTATTGTTTCTACGTATAAATAAATAAATAAATAAATAAATAAATAATAAATAAATAATAAATAAATAAATAAATAAATAAATAAATAAATAAATAAATAAATAATAAATAAATAAATAAATAAATAAATAAATAAATAAATAAATAAATAGAAAGTGACACGTGCTTCATAAGTTTCTAATTTTTCAATGAATCTAAAAGCTGGAAACTTGACCAACTGAAATCTTGGAGAATTTAAAATAGACCTATAACCATCCTCGGTGGATTTAGAATCTATATGCGAAATTTCAAGTTAATCAGTTGAGTAGTTGAGACGTGATGATACGTCATTTATGAATTTTCTATCCCCTATATGTATGAGCCTATTCTCTCCTTTATTATAGATTAGCAGGCAACTCGTGCTTCACAATAGTCTATTTTAAAACTTGATAAACTGAAAAGTTGATCTACTGAAATCTGGAAGGATTTGAAATACCTTCAACCATCTTCGGTAAATTGAGAATCTGTAAGCGAAATTGCAAGTGTATCATTCCAGTAGTTCAGACGTGATGATGCATCATACGTGAATTTCCTTTCCCCTACGTGTTTAAGCCAATATTCTTTCCTGTATTGAACGAGCGTTAGTGAGTTCTCACTTTTGACCTACTGAACGCCAAAGTCGATGTCCGTCTGTTTGTATGTTCTACAATAACTATAGAAAGAATTGATCAATCAGCTACAAATCTTGAACACGTATCCTTCGAACCTTTTTACAGGTAAATTTCTTTGGACAATAAAATTGATCAACTCCTTCGTCCTTTTTTCTGGATAGGAAAAAAATAGAAAAAAAATTGTTGTGATTTAGTGAGCTGAAAATTTTATTGTTTGCAGTTTCTTAATTCATTCATTCTATTGTATTGTATTATGAAGTTTAACATTCCATGGTATACTTTCATGATAAGTTTCAAATTACATCTTTCCTTTCCTCCAGTACTGCTAGTGTGATCTATTATTATTATTAGCGTATGGCTTTTAATGGTGGGGAGACCCAAGGGTAGTTCCACCTCGCCGTATATAACTAAGTCCAAAGTTCCCTAATGGGAAACCGGACACTAAGGTTATAGTCAGCACAATACTTTCAATTTACACTTTTCATTTCGGAATAAAGTTCATTTTGAACGTTGAAATGTCCAAACATATACAAAACCGAAAGAAAACACAAAACCACTAAGCCAAATGTAGAAAATATTAAATTTAGACAATAAATTTGGAGCCGAAAATTTATAGCACGTTACAATTTCGCTATAGTGTGATCTAGTATAATGTTGATGGCTTAATATATACTATATTATTTTCTCTGATACTGTATTTGTAATTGATTATACTGATGCAGAACTGTTAAATAATTATATATCAATCAAGTTTGATTTGATTTTATTGTAAATTTTTGTAAATGTTACCATAGGCAACATCCTTGTAACAATCATCAAGAAAATATCTATCTAACTATATATTCTATATAATTCACAACTTTTACATCAACGAACTGATACTGGTTGAGATATCAATGTGCGGGTTTCGCCATTTATTTTCTCTTGGAACTCTGTATCGAAATCATGTACTATCACTGACCAGCTTCTTATCTCAAAAATCTGGTGTGGCGCACTCACACAACTTTCCTTGCCGTTATGAAAATTGATCACCTGACGCTAGTGTTCCCGCACATCTCAAGTCTACTATTCAAAGATTTGAGCCAGCTGGTGACAGGGCAATAACGCTGGAGACACACATGAGGTCTGCTATCTCTTCATGGTGAATGATTTAATAGAATCAACAATAATTTTGCAATGAAATAATCACATTTTCTCGAATTTAAAGCTTATTTTCAATTTTAGGTGAAAATGTTACTGAACATTAATTGTAGAGATTTTCATGCTCAATCCACTCCACTTGATTTTTCTCGTTTCAATTGTATCTGAAGCCTGATAATTGGGAATCTATCTGCATTGATGGGGCGAAGCTCCTAAAATTTTTACAAATATTGGACTTGTGGTAGTTGATAGAGCTTATCGATGACTATTTTAGGTATGAATTTGATCAAAATCGTTGAAGCCATTTTCGAGAAAATCGCAAAAAACCCTGTTTTGGCAACATTTTCGCCATTTTAGCCGCCATCTTGGATTGCATTTGATCGAAATTGTTCGTGTCGGATCCTTATAGTGTAAGGACCTTCAGTTCCAAATTTCAAGTCATTCCGTTAATTGGAAGATGAGATATCGTGTACACAGACGCACATACACTCATACACACACACACACACACACACACACACACACACACACACACACACACACACACACACACACACATACAGACCAATACCCAAAAAACACTCTTTTGGACTCAGGGGACCTTGAAACGTATAGAAATTTAGAAATTGGGGTACCTTAATTTTTTTGGGAAAGCAATACTTTCTTTACCTATGGTAATAGGGCAAGGAAAGTAAAATTGCTGCTTTTGAAGATTACAATAGAACAGTTCAAGAGCGAGTTCTTAAACCCAGAGGGTCACTAGTTATATGTAGATGAATAACAGCAATGCTCCCTATCCAGAAGTATAAAAAAATCTCACTGAGACGCAGTTACTCCAATCATCTCGCGCAAGCGCAGTTCATCATCAACTCATGGAGCACTTCCATTTGCTGCACAGACGTCATTAATTAAAGTGAAGAACAATACTAATTGAAAATCTGAATAATTCACCGGGTATATAGCCTCTCACTACCCTCGTTGTTAATGCATGCTAATTTGAAATCATAATCAACATTAAAGTATGCATCGGCCTCTCTAGTTGGCTGTATGCTGCAGTGAACCTCCCCTTCCCCCATCAATCTACAAATAGTGGGGTGGGAGAACAAACAGGGTTGCCGATTCTCTGCCGTGCCTCTGCCACTCTATAGAGGATATCTGATACCGGTATATCTGATGTGATATCAACTGTTCATTCTTGTTAAAAATAACCATTCATATTTCATTCGACAAGGGGAATATATTTTTCAATGACAACATAAAAGATTTTTCTAATTGAGAATGAATATTTTGTTAATCTATATACAAGCGAAATGGCACTCACTCACTCGCTGACTGACTGACTGACTCACTCACTCGCAGAACTAAAAATCTACTGGACCAAAAACGTTCAAATATGGGAGGTATGTTCAGTTGGCCCCTTAGAGTCGCACTAAGAACGGATTTGCAGAAATTTCCAAAGATGCGCCAAAAATCTGCGTTTTTCAGCGGTTTTTAGCGTTTTCTCGGCTTTATCGAGAACAAATGAACAGAAAATGTTCTAATTTACTACAGAAGCTAAGCTAGGGTGTAATAATGTTGTGTTAGAAGAATTTGCAATAACGCTAAAAATTAGCGTTTTTCCAGCGGTTTTTTGCTTTTTCTCAGATTTATCGAGTTCAAATGAACAGTAATTGTTCAAATTTAGTAGAGAAGCTAAGCTAGCGTGTAGTAATGTTGTGTTAGATGAATTTGCAATAACGTCAAAGCTACGCCCAAAATAAGCGTTTTTCCAGCGTTTTTTTGCTTTTTCTCAGATTTGTCGAGAACAAATGAAGAGAAATTGTTCAAATTCAGTACAGGAGCTAAGCTAGGGTGTAATAATGTTGTGTTATAAGGAATTTGGAATAACGCTAAAGATATGCCCAAAACCTGCAATTTTCCAACGTTTTTTTGCGCTTTTTCAGCTTCATCGAGGACAAATATTCATGTAGATACAAAGCAATTAATTTCAGTTACTTATTTTCAATATAGTTTTTCTCCTATTCATCGTTCAATGATAATGAACAGGAAATGTTCAAATTTACTACAGAAGCTAAGCTGGGATATAATCATGTTGTGTTTGAAGGAATTTGAAATAACGCCAAAGATACACCCAAAATTAGCGTTTTCCACGTTTTTCTCAGTTTTTCTGCGTTTTCTCAGTACTTTGAGTTTCTGATGGAATGAAGCATGCTCAAATGAAGCGAGCCCGCTGATCTCATGTTTGGACGATCCAGTCGGGGGTCCTAGACGGATATGGCGAGCAAAGCGAGCCTGACGGCTAGTTAATCATATTTCTATAGTGTTGCCTATTCTCTGCCGTGCCACTGCCTTCTACAGAGGATTATCTGATACCGGTATATCTGATGTGATATCAACTGTTCATTATTGTTTAAAATAATCAATCATGTCTTATTCATAGAAAATATCTATTTTTCAATGACAACATGAAAGATTTTCAAAATCTAGGAGTGAGTTTTAGTTTTTTTTCGAGTTTTAAAATTTTCAATTATTAATACAGTATTTTTCAGTTACCAGTGATGATTTAATGAAGTATTGTTATTTTATTTGGTTTTCAAATTTTCTAAATTCTAATTTACCAGTTTATAAAATATTCTGGACTCAAAATTGGACAAAATCATGAAGTGTAAACATAACCTATTTTGGACAATTTCTATCTAAATTTGGGAAAGGAACAGTTTCGGGCTTTAAGCCTGTTGTTCCTCTACCAATCATTCATAGTTCAGAACGATATTGTATCCCATGTATCAATGTATAAATGAATAAATAAATGATTGAGAATGAATATTTTGTTAATCAATAATGTTTCTACATTTTCAAGGAACGGTCTGGCAACGTTGCAGAGGTATAAACAGAGAGTGCCATCTGTTTTGTCGAATGATAAACAAGAATATCAACACCAATGGTAATCAAATACTGCCATTATAACGTGGACCTGTCTTTATTCAGTTGAGCGCAGAATTCATCGAATTGAACCCGTTCTATTATTCCATCACTTAAATCAACTGACATAATGATGTGGGGGAATATTGTAGCTCTGTGAGGCAAGAATTGACAACAATGTTTGAAACTTACCCTCTAAGTTCAATGAGCAATGTTGTTCAAGCTATTGTACTGTGTAAACGATCTGGCAACGTTGCAGAGGTAGAAAAGGTTAGCAATATCTGCATTGTGGTATGATGGATAAGGATAACAACACCAATGTTGATTAAATATTGTCATTATAACGTGGACCTAATTACAAGAATGGTATATCATAGAGAAACGATAGCGTAAGTAGATATCCCATGGTATAGGGCGTTTATGTCGCAACTGTTACTGTTATCCCAAGCCGATAGTTAACGTAGCTCTTTCCTATGCAGCTGTGTGACGCTGGTAGTCTCTCAAATGGTGCCGTTCATACACAATCACCTCAACAAAACAGTAAAAATTGACAATAATCGACAGTAATCGGCTTGAGATAACAGTAAAAGTTGCGACATGAATTCCCTATACCATGGGATATCTACTTATGCTATTGTTTCTCTATGGGAATATAGACTATGGCTTATGGCTATGCACTATACACTTACTAATACACTTTACACTATACACTATACTAATGCTATACACTTGGACCTAGCACATTGGACTAGCATATTGTTTCCATGTAAGGCCTGTATCAGTCAATTCACATTATTGAAATAAAAACATTTGCTTCAGTAGAACATTAGCTGCCGGTTGCACAAAAGCCGGTTGAATTTTAACCGTGATTAATCCTACTAGAACCAATTAGAGAAGCCGTCTTTTTGAAAAAGCCTTCTCTGATTGGTTCTCGTGGAATTAATCACGGTTAAAATTTAATCGGCTTTTGTGCAAGCCTTCTCTGATTCGTTTTCAATTTTTTTTTTCAAATTCAAATTCAAATTATTATTCACACTCATAAATACATATACAGAAACCAAATAGAGTCTAGCTTGACAAATACAACAATAATCCATCTAAAATTTTATAATAGATTGTAAGTAATAGTATATAATATAATAATATAATAATATATAATATAATATTAATGTGAACAATAACTGCTCACAAAGTGCTTCATGAAGCACTTGTCCGTGAGCAGGAGTTGAGGTTTAATCGGATATAGGAGGAGAAAAAAGCCTACACACACACACACACAAACACACACACATTCAATCACCATCATCAAGAAATTTTATTGATTGATTGTAGCATTTCCTCTCTTTAAATATACTTATATTATGAAATGTAGTTAAAACTGCGAAAAAATGGGAGGAAGAATCATCAGTATAATTTTTTTCAACATAATTCATGACAAGAGAGGGGAAAAAAATGAAAAATAAAGATGAGACATAACAGCGATAAATAAAACAATGTTTGCAGATCAAAGCTCAAAGCAAAGGTTAAACTTCAAAGGATACAGAAGTAACTACAGTAAAAAGACCATACTACACTGAAATTCATATTCAATAATGGATTAGATATTAGCACCATGTGTTTCTCAGCTTACTACTTTGAATAAGTCTTCTACTTCTAATGGTGAATGAAGCCATAGCCAACTCTTCGTTTGTTTTAGGAATTTCTTGAGATTCTGTTGCTTTCTAATCTCATCTGGGAGAATATTGAAGAATTTAGGTCCAAGGAATAAAAAGCATCTCTGGAAGGTAGTGCTGTTTGGTTTGGGGAGTCTGATTAGCATCCTTGTAGTTTGCCTAGTTATCTGCTGATTTTGTTCAAGATTCCCCATTTGATTCCTATCCCCACTCATTTTATAAAACAAAGATAAAACTTTCAGTACATACATGTATCTGAAAGGTAGAATTCCAAAAAACCTGAATATTGGGAAAGTATGCGTTCGTCTATTAGCTCCAAACATTATTCTAACAATTGATTTTGTAGGACTATAAGATTTTTAAAATGAGACATGAAGGTAGATGCATAACATGAGATTCCGTATTCCAGCCTACTATTGAAGAAAGAGAAATACATTACACGAAGAATATTTACAGGGAAGAATTGACGCAGTTGATAGAAAGTCCTAACCAAGTATAAGAGGTACCCTTTTACTTTATTCACATGCAAATCCCAATTTAGACTTTGATCCAATATTAGCCCAAGATATTTAATAGAGTCAGATTGTTGAATTACCTCACAGTCACAACTCACAGATCTGCAACCGACCTGATGATACCTGACAGTGAAACGAAATGGTGATGATAATGAAAAGTTTATATAGGAAGTCTTGCTCGCATTCAGTGCTAGTTTGTTACAGTTGAACCAGCATCGCAAATCAAACAAATCCAGCTGCATCATTTCATGCAGTTCTTCTTCATTTTTAGCAGAATACGCTAGGGCTGTGTCATCGGCAAAAGATGTGATTGATCCAAAAAATGTGTTGGAAAACAAATCATTTATGTAGACTTAAAACAATATAGGGCCCAAAACGGATCCTTGTGGAACGCCTTGTGGAACGTCGTTCTCGTGGGATTGATCACTGTTAAAAATTAACCGGCTTTTATACAACCGGGCCTATGACTTCTAGATTTTCTTTGAAAATGCGGATTTTATACGTGCTTCAATTGATTTATTCCAGAGAAGCCTTTTTTTTAAAAGCCTTCTCTGATTGGTTCTCATGAATTTTCTATGAGAATGCAGATGATATATTATGTGCTTCAATTTATTTTTCTCAAGAATTCGCTTCTATAGGGACAGACCTTCATAGATGAAAGATTAGATTTCCTTGAGAAATACAGAGATACCGCACATATTTTTCTTCTTTTTCTGACGTTGATCACATCTCAAGGCTGTGCAAAGGCTAAAAATAAACTTTCTACTGGTGATATTCTTCAAAGTTTTCCTATTTGCATATCATCAAGCTATCAAAATGAGATAGTTTTCTCAGGGCAACATTTTTCTCCAATCATTACTTTTCAAGATATGAGCGCCTAAAGTTTAAATTTTTGAGACAGAACATTTCAAATTGATATCTAGAGGATGAATATTTTCCTGAGAAAACTTTTCCATTGTGATAGCTTGATTAGCCTATATACACATCGAAAAACTTTGAAAAATATCACCAGTAGAAAGCTTATTTTTAGCCTTTGCTCAGCCTCAAATGCTTCAATACCATATCTAATCTAATTAGTTCTTCCCTCATTTTTTAAACCTAAAATGCTGTAACGCAGCATGAATTACCGCAGCGTTAAAGATTAGAACGCTGTCTGACTGGATTGATATTCTTGTCTCATCAATTTGAATTTATATTAGAAATTTGAATTTGACATATCTCTTCAGCAATCAATAAAATCTGCACCACCCATAATATCAGCCACAATATCACTGGAATTGATTGAACCTTCACACTAAAACAAAATGAGACGGCATTTCAGCTCTTCCAATTTCTAACACAAAATTTTTATCAACTATATAAAACATTCAGTTTGTACCGGGTGACCCAGAATAACGGGAACTTTTAAAAACGTCATAAAACAAAAGTGGGAAGGGCAAAAATGATTCAATTCAAACTAATGTGGAGTTCAAGACTTGCCATTTGAGAATTAATTATAACATCTATCACTTTTTGACAATTACTTCTTCAAGATGGCTTCCTCCTGCACGAATACACTCTTGAAATCTGTGTTGAGATTCCTGAACGATTGCTGCAACATTTCAGCTGGGATATTGTTGATTTCATTCTGAATTGTATGTTATGATTCAACCACAGTTTTTGGTCAAAACGTTTGATTTGAGATAGCCCCACAAACAGAAACTAGCAGGTGGACAGATCTGGCGATTTAAGGGACCAGGAAACGCAACCTAACCGTGAGATTACACTGTTACCAAACTGTTACCAAATGTTACTCACTCGCACAGTTGTCAATAACTACCGTGCAGTGTAGATTTCGCTCACAATTTGATCAATCATTTTGAATTTCAAATAAAAATACGAGGAAATTGTCAAGAACCAAAGATTTATTGATACTCAGAAAAGCCGGTTCCGGTTGTTACACCATTGTCAATCTCTTATAATCTCTGATAAACGGTTTCGGTTGATACACCGAATTGACAATAATTACACCGAGATTGAAATGGTGTAACAACCGCAACCGGTCTTTCTAAGTATCAATAAATCTGTGGTTCTTGACAATTTCTTAGTATTTTCATTAAATATGATTAATTACAACAATATCAACTTCTCAACTACACAAAAGGAAAAGAAAAAATAGTTTCGAATTCATTAAAAATTAAAAAAGAACTCAAAATAAAATTCGCAATATCCCTGATGAGATGTTGGAGCGATCAATGAGGAATCGTCAACACAGATTTAAACAATTAATATGACTAATTATTTAATAAGATTTTCATTTAATATGATTAATTACCACAACATCATCTTCTCAACTACACAAAAGGAAAAGAAAAAATAATTTCGAATTAATTAAAAATTAAAACAGAATTCAGAATGAAATCTGCAATATCCCAGATGAGATGTTGGAGCGATCAATGAGGAATCGTCAACACAGATTTGAACAATGTATTCTTTCAGGAGAAAGCCATCTGAAGAAGTAATTGTCGAGAAGTGATAGATGTTATAAGTAATCTTTAAATGGCAAACCTTGAACTTCACATTAGTTTAGATAAAATCATTTTTGCCCTTTCCACTAATGTTCTATGGCGTTTTTAAAAGTTCCCGATATTCTGGGTCACCCTGGGTATGCAGGGTATGCTGGTACCCAGGTCAAGCAGTTATCTCTGCTTGAGTTTGAAACCAATAATAATACCACAGAATCGTGTTAATTGTGGGGCCTGAGCCATTCATCATTTGTCAATGATACTTTTCCTTCCAGGAAAATGAAGTCAGATTACAGGGCACGTTGATTCTCAATACGAATGAATGAATTCTATCACACTGAAGTGAATGAGGTGTGTAAATTTTTTTACAGCAGATGTCTTCCTATTGAAATCTGTTTCAAATTGTGGATATTTAGGATCTATGGATGTGGTACTTTGATGAATAGATAGAAGAATAATTGAATGTTTGAAGAAATAGAATAAATGAACCAATGATCATCAATAAATTGTCAGCAATTTCCACACAAAATTACAGGTCCACTTTCAACGACCTCCACAATCATCTCCAATTTTCATATAATGGACTTCAATGAAATAAATTAATCACCCACTCAAATTCGACTCATTGCATCACAATAATATAGAAGCTGAACCTCAAAGCTGTCAACCAAATTTCAGTTCCACATCGAAACCTGATTGCAGCTGCAGGCTAAATTGCTTTGAAATGTCTGAGAGCCAAACAGTCAATGCAATGATTTTTGAAACGTGTTTCAGACGAGCACCGTATCACTTTTGAGTGATATGCAATGTAGTGCTGTTGAAATGGTACAATGTAATGTGAACTATGTAGAGTGAACTATGTAATGTGTACTATGTAAATAGTAGTATTATTCCCAACTATTATTTCCATCTTAATATATTATGAGTTCAAAAATTTTGTCAGCTTTTAAAGGTATTCATTATTGTCTGGATTAATTCACAATTAATAGCATTTATTTAAAATATACTTACCATTGTTTGAATAAAGAGATTCCATTTTAAATTATTAGTTTAAGATTTAGAAACAGTTAAGTCTCTACTCCTACTGGCAAACAAGTGATTCACTTATGCCAGTAGTTCTTCACCTCCAGCCGTATTTTACAGATAGATGATATAGATATTTAGAATAATAATTTTTTTTTCTGATTGTCACATCTTTGTAAAGTTTTTGTGTTTTGGTGAAATAAATTGAATTGAATTGAATTGAGTAGTCAAGTTGATTGGTGCTAACATGATTTCATTCTACATTGAAATCCGTTTCAAATTGTGGATATTTTGGATCGATGGATGTGATACCATCTTTTATTTTGAATCATGGGTAACAGTGAACTATGTAATGTGTACTTTGTAAATAGAGGTCGAGTTGATTAGTGCCAACATGACGTCATTTTACATTGAAATCTGTTTCAAATTGTGGATATTTTGAATAGATTAATGCGGTACCTACTTTGATTTTGAATCATGGGTAGCAGTGAACCATGTAATGTTTACTATGTAAATAGAAATCAAGTTGATTGGTGCTGGAATGATGTCATTTCACATTTAAATCTGTTTCAAATTGTGTATATTTTGAATCGATTAATGCGGTACCTACCTTGATTTTGAATCATGTGTAGCAATAAACTATGTAATGTGTACCTTGTCAATAGAAGTCAAGTTGATTGGTGCAAACATGATATCATTTTACATTGAAATCCGTTTCAAATTGTGGATATTTTGGATCGATGGATGTAGTACTTTGTTTTTGAATCATGGTTAGCAAGATTGTTTGGAGCTGTTGAAACTGCAACATTGATTCTTCTGCTACTGATTGCTTTGGTGAGGTCCACGTTATAATGACAGTATTTAATTACCATTGTGTTGATATCCTTGTCTATCATTCTACAGAGCAGATAGCGCCATCCTTCTCCAGCTCCGCAACGGAGCCTGATTGTTTTCCAACAATGAATAGAATAGAATAGCTCTTATTTTTGAATCGGGAAACATTTATTAAAAATAAGAATAGCTTTTATTCATAAATCGAGAAACATTTATTACAATTACCATTGTGTTGCTATCCTTGTCTATCATTCTACAAAGCAGATAGCGTCATCCTTTTTTAGTTCCGCAGCGGAGCCTGATTGTTCTTCAACAATGAATAGGATAGAATACAATAGAATAGATTACCTCTTATTTATAAATTAATCGAAAAACAATCATTACAAATTATAAATTACAATCCATGAAAGCATTTAACCCTTATAGGTCAATGATCATCAGGGTGAGTTGAGCATTTATAAATATATTATAAATGTATTCTTACCATTGTTATATACTTAAATTTTTAATTTTACATTGTTATTCTGTCTATTTTTATGTTTTGTCTTGGCCTGTATGTTCTTTTTTGGCTCAATAAAATGAATTTGAATTTGAATTTAAATTCAACAATGTAGTAATATACTAATTTAACAAAATATTCAGTCTCAATAATTATAAAAGTGTATTATTCAATCATTAAAGAAATATAGATCCTCGACAAACAAAATATATAATTGATTATCTTAAACAAGAAATAACAGTAATATTACATCAGATATATCGGTATCACCTATCCTTTATAGAATGCAGAGGTGAGGCAGAGAATGGACAACGCTGTTCTCTAATCTTTCTCCACTGTCATTATAACGTTGAGCTTACTATAGGGGTTCAATACTCAAGAGTTTATCGGACAGATGTTGCAATCTTTGAACTATAGTGACGTCCACGTTATAATGGCAGTGTTTGATTAGCAATTGTATAATCATTCCTTGTCTATCATTCAACAAAGTGGATAGCGCTATCTCTTTCTCGCTTCGCTCTGTTGCAAGATCGTCTTTAACAATGTAGAATCAATAATTAATTAACAAAATATTCCATCTTGATCATGAAAATTCATTATGAAATCATTGAAAAATATAATTTCTTGCTTGATTAAATATGATTGATTATTTTTAACGAGAATGAACACTTAATATTACATCAATAGACCTGTATCAGCTACCGTCTATTGAAGGCATTGACAAGACAGAGGATGAGCAACTTTGTTCTCCTATCTTTCTCCACTGTCATAATAACCTGGACCTCAATAGAGGTGCAAATACTCCAGAGTTTTTCGGACTTTTGTTGCAATCTCCCAACTTAAAAGAAACTTGTTCTCACTTCAAGAAGACCATTGGCAAACTCTTTTCTATCAGACCTCAAATGGATTGAATTCTATACTGAATGTTTGATGATAATCAAGTAAGTGGTGATGTTCCTCACTCACTCTCTCTCGCTCACTTTCTCTATAAATCTCTCTCCATCACTTCCCCTCTCTCTTTATTTTACTTCTCCCTAACTATCGCACACACTCGCTCTCTCTTTAAATTTCCTCCTCCCTATCACACACACACCCTCTATCTATCTATCTCCTTCTCTTATTTTCTCCCACTCTCTTTGCAAAAGTGTGATTTGGGAGACAATGATCTTTCTCTAAGACTCTAAGTGGTGGTTAATGTTTGTGAGATCCGTTTCAAACTGTCAGTGGACTTATTCATTTATATCAGTGTTTCTCATCCAACGAATGCTGACAGGCTGATTGTGAAAGTGATCAGAAAGTATCAGGAAATTTCTTCTGTACTGAACTTTGTTGTGTAGCCTAATTTAAGAGCTCTCTGATCTTCAGTGAGAAAGAGAAAGTGCAACTGACTGTATTTTCTCATACAATAGTATGGAATACAATTATTATTGTATCCATACAATTTAACAATAAACTGGAATTTATTGTGTTAAAAAATTGTTGGTGAAGGGTTAATGATAAAACATGCAATTCCATTCATACGAGATAGTATATTTCGCACCTAGAGCAGTGAAATGAGGTTTTGTCCGGCTCGAAATCGATTTTCAAGTCCGAGGCCATAGGCCGAGGACTAGAAAAGGTTGAGAGCCGGAAAAACATTTTTGCCTGTGGTGCGAACGATATTTTTCGCCACACTACAGGTATTGCTGACAAAATAAATAAAGAATACAAATGAAGATAAAATAATAATAATATTATAAAATAATAATAATATTACAAAATAAATAATACTTGTTATCGTACCTATCTCTTGATTTTATTTTTTATTATTATAACTGCTGCCATCTACCGGTTGGGATCAGAAAAAGCCTGTCGACCAATCAGGAGACAGAACGACGAGCTTGGAAGTGGGGCTGTGGGCGTGGTCTAAGGATCGACCTTGTCTCTCATTGGTCAGCCGTTCCCACTCTCTCATCCACTCTGTTCTAGAATCTTATCAAGACCAAACAGTCAATTTCGTTCTCCCAATCTGTTCCATAGTCTGGTTTAATCTCTCGAAATAGTTCGGAAGATATTATATGGAGAAATATAACACGAAAAGTAGCATAGTGACATGGAGAGAAAGTAGCATTGGAAGATATCCCATAGTATAGGTTGTTCATGCTCCAAATTTCGAACCGATTTTTGTTGACTCAAGCTGATTACTGTCGACTACTGTCTGTTATTACAGTTTTGGCCAGGTGAGAGTGTAAGAACGGGACAGTATGTGAGACTACCAGTGTCACATAATTATGTTCACGAACAATTACTACTAGGACTATCGGCTTGACTTAATAGTGAAATTCATTCATTAATTGTATAAAACACTATAATCATAATAAGAGTATGACATTGGAGGAAAAACTAGGCTGACCTGTACTATTTCTCTCCAAAAATTCCGATAAAATGTTGATGTTGTCCAAAAGTTAAGGCTATTCAATCACACTGCTTCGTCACTTGATTTCCGGTCCAGGAATAATGATTTGATAATTTTGAAAGTTGATGTTATACTATGAATGAATCAGAGAATGTTTCACAATAAATTTGAAACTTGAGAAATATTGAACTTATTTGAAAAATTTGAATACAAAATCAAAAACCAACAACATCAATGCCCTATACCATGGGATATCTTCTATGCTATCTTTCCTATTGGATATTATATCTATTTCTATATAAATGTATTGAGAATGAGTCCTGAAAAGTTTGCAAACTCTGGAGATTAGAACTAACTACTGTTTTGTTGGGGTGAGAGTGTAAGAACGGCACAGTATGAGAGACTACCAGCGTTACATAGCTTCACGAAAAAGAACTACTATAGGACAATCGGCTTGAGTTATCAGTGAAATTTGGAATATAAACGTCAGATACCAATATATATCTTCTAATGCTATCTTTCCTCTATGGTATCACAAAAAATGATAGACTATAGTTTCATCACACATGATACACTATGAACACAATGTGATACAGTATCATCTCAACTTGATAAACAAGTAAGTTTAAAAGCTACGTGGACTATCGGCTTGAGTTAACAATGAAATTTGGAATATAAACGTCATGTATCATGGGATATCTTCTTATGCTATCTTTCTATCCTTTCTCTATGGTATCACCACAAAATGATACAGTTTGACCACAAAATGATACAGTATCATCACACATGATACACTATGAACACAATGTGATACAGTATCATCTTAACTTGATAAACAAGTAAAAGCTACGTGGACTATCGGGTTGAAGTGACAGTTAAATTTGGTATATAAACGTCATATACCATGGGATATCTTCTTATGCTATCTCTTCAATTAGATATCATTCTTCAGTTGTACATAAATCTCTCTCCATCACTTCCCCTCTCTCTTTATTTTACTTCTCCCTAACTATCGCACACACTCGCTCTCTCTTTAAATTTCCTCCTCCCTATCACACTCACACCCTCTATCTATCTATCTCCTTCTCTTATTTTCTCCCACTCTCTTTGCAAAAGTGTGATTTGGGAGACAATGATCTTTCTCTAAGACTCTAAGTGGTGGTTAATGTTTGTGAGATCCGTTTCAAACTGTCAGTGGACTTATTCGTTTTATATCAGTGTTTCTCATCCAACGAATGCTGACAGGCTGATTGTGGAAGTGATCAGAAAGTATCAGGAAATTTCTTCTGTACTGAACTTTGGTGTGTAGCCTAATTTAAGAGCTCTCTGATCTTCAGTGAGAAAGAGAAAGTGCAACTGACTGTATTTTCTCATACAATAGTATGGAATACAATTATTATTGTATCCATACAATTTAACAATAAACTGGAATTTATTGTGTTAAAAAATTGTTGGTGAAGGGTTAATGATAAAACATGCAATTCCATTCATACGAGATAGTATATTTCGCACCTAGAGCAGTGAAATGAGGTTTTGTCCGGCTCGAAATCGATTTTCAAGTCCGAGGCCATAGGCCTGAGAGCCGGAAAAACATTTTTGCCTGTGGTGCGAACGATATTTTTCGCCACACTACAGGTATTGCTGACAAAATAAATAAAGAATACAAAATGAAGATAAAATAAATAATAATATTATAAAATAATAATAATATTACAAAATAAATAATACTCGTTATCGTACCTATTTCTTGATTTTATTTTTTATTATTATAACTGCTGCCATCTACCGGTTGGGATCAGAAAAAGCCTGTCGACCAATCAGGAGACAGAACGACGAGCTTGGAAGTGGGGCTGTGGGCGTGGTCTAAGGATCGTCCTTGTCTCTCATTGGTCAGCCGTTCCCACTCTCTCATCTACTCTGTTCTAGAATTTTATCAAGACCACACAGTCAATTTCGTTCTCCCAATCTGTTTCATAGTTTGGTTTAATCTCTCGAAATAGTTCGGAAGATATTATATGGAGAAATATAAGAGGAAAAGTAGCATAGTGACATGGAGAGAAAGTAGCATTGGAAGATATCCCATAGTATAGGTTGTTCATGCTCCAAATTTCGAACCGATTTTCGTTGACTCAAGCTGATTACTGTCGACTACTGTCTGTTATTACAGTTTTGGCCAGGTGAGAGTGTAAGAACGGGACAGTATGTGAGACTACCAGTGTCACATAATTATGTTCACGAACAATTACTACTAGGACTATCGGCTTGACTTAATAGTGAAATTCATTCATTAATTGTATAAACACTATAATCATAATAAGAGTATGACAATGGAGGAAAAACTAGGCTGACCTGTACTATTTCTCTCCAAAAATTCCGATAAAATGTTGATGTTGTCCAAAAGTTAAGGCTATTCAATCACACTGCTTCGTCACTTGATTTCCGGTCCAGGAATAATGATTTGATAATTTTGAAAGTTGTTGTTATACTATGAATGAATCAGAGAATGTTTCACAATAAATTTGAAACTTGAGAAATATTGAACTTATTTGAAAAATTTGAATACAAAATCAAAAACCAACAACATCAAAATTTGGAACATCAATGCCCTATACCATGGGATATCTTCTATGCTATCTTTCCTATTGGATATTATATCTATTTCTATATAAATGTATTGAGAATGAGTCCTGAAAAGTTTGCAAACTCTGGAGATTAGAACTAACTACTGTTTTGTTGGGGTGAGAGTGTAAGAACGGCACAGTATGAGAGACTACCAGCGTTACATAGCTTCACGAAAAAGAACTACTATAGGACAATCGGCTTGAGTTATCAGTGAAATTTGGAATATAAACGTCAGATACCATGATATATCTTCTAATGCTATCTTTCCTCTATGGTATCACAAAAAATGATAGACTATAGTTTCATCACACATGATACACTATGAACACAATGTGATACAGTATCATCTCAACTTGATAAACAAGTAAGTTTAAAAGCTACGTGGACTATCGGCTTGAGTTAACAATGAAATTTGGAATATAAACGTCATGTATCATGGGATATCTTCTTATGCTATCTTTCTATCTTTTCTCTATGGTATCACCACAAAATGATACAGTTTGACCACAAAATGATACAGTATCATCACACATGATACACTATGAACACAATGTGATACAGTATCATCTTAACTTGATAAACAAGTAAAAGCTACGTGGACTATCGGGTTGAAGTGACAGTTAAATTTGGTATATAAACGTCATATACCATGGGATATCTTCTTATGCTATCTCTTCAATTAGATATCATTCTCCAGTTGTACATAAATTTCTTAAAAGAATGTCTATAAATGTTTAAAATGTCTACATAAATGTCTACTAGTGAGAGAGAGAGAGAGTCCTGCTATGTTTGAAAGTCTCTAGAGAATAGAACTATACAGTAGGTATTAGGTCTCCAGTGAGAGAAGGAAGAAAACAGAAGTTTGGAGTCTGTAGGTCAACAAATACAAAGTTTTTTTTCCAAAATACAGACTTCTTCATACACTAGCCGTGAGGCTCGCTTCGCTCGCCTGCATTTTTCATTTGAGCATGCTTCATTCCATCAGAATGTCAAAATACTGTATATGTCAAAATTGATATATGCCGAAATTCTTCCACCTCAGCTACACCTATGTACTGATTCTTTTAAAATAATTATACTCCCATCAATTATTATTGAAAAAGGTGAGAAAACGCAGAAAAGCTGAGAAAAACGTTGGAAGAACGCTGATTTTAGGCGTATCTTTGATGAAATATTGAAGTCACCTCATCACGAAATTTCAAGACTCTAGCTAACCCATTGTACTGAATTTGAACATTTTCTGTCTATTACTTGATGGAAGAACTGAGAAAACGCAAAAAACCGCTAATTTTTGGCGTATCTTTGGCGTTATTTCAAATTCCTTCTAACACAACATTATTACACCCCAGCTTAGCTTCTGTAATAAATTTGAACATTTTCTGTTCATTTGTTCTCGATAAATCTGAGAAAACGCATGAAACGCTGGAAAAACGCAGATTTTTAGCGTATCTTTGGCGTTATTTCAAATTTCTCCTAACACTACATTATTACACCCTAGCTTAGCTTCTGTACTAAATTTGAACATTTTCTGTTCATTTGTTCTCGATAAATCTGAGAAAGCTCAAAAACGCTGGAAAAACGCAGATTTTGAGCGTATCTTTGGCGTGTTTTCAAATTCCTTCTAACACAACATTATTACACCCTAGCTTAGCTTCTGTACTAAATTTGAACACATTATGTTCATTTGTTCTCGATAAATCCTAGAAAAAGCAAAGAAATAACGCTGGAAAAACGCTAATTTTGAGCGTATCTTTCACGTTTATGCAAATTCCTTCTAACACAACATGACTACACCCCAGCTCAGCTCCTGTACTAAATTTGAAAAATTTTTGTTCATTTGTTCTCGATAAAGCTGAGAAAACGATGAAAAACACAGATTTTTGGCGTATCTTTGGACATTTTACCAAATCCGTTCATAGTGCGCTATGAACTGAACTTAAAAGTAAACTAAAGGGCCAACTAACTGAGCTAAAGGGCCATACCTAACTGAACATACCTACGAAGTTTGAACATTTTTGGTCCAGTAGATTTTTAGTTCTGTGAGTGAGTTAGTCAGTCAGTCAGTCAGTCAGTGAGTGAGTGCCATTTTGCTTTTATATATAGATTATGAGTTACTGGATCCATGCTTCAACAATATTGAGGGAAAAATAAGAAATACCTCCTACCTTCACTATAGTATCGAAATCATTCCCTGTATTCCATAAATTACTTGCTAACCCAGATTCTAATTATGATTGTACAAACAGCACTGGGAATAAGTCAACATTGAAAAGCTATTCTAATGGAATGGAGCTCTTCCAGTCCACAAAAATAACACAGCAAGCTAGCGCATGAGATTGTATTTATAGCCTCATAAAAACTCAATATTCATTATCCACCATATTACATCGTTTCCAGTTGTTCTACATCATATGCATTTGCAGCCATTAGAGAAGTTTTTGTAATCCTGCCGTAAAATTAATTTTGTGGAATGTGAACTTCCAGCTACAGCCTATTATTCAAAGTTATTTACTTTTAAACAACAATAATTTCTACAGCTGGATTCTATGTGAGCTATGTTCTATGTAAACTGTGCTCTATGTAAGCTGTGGTTCATGTAAGCAGTATTCTATAGTGATTTATTTATATCTATTTGAGCAGCAATTTATATTATCTATTTCTATAGCAGTGCTTACTACATCGGATGTTTGATACAGTAATTCTACTTTATCATTGACTCATCCAACATTCTAGATGAAATAGGCCTACTGAATATTTCAAGAAACAAGACATGTTATCAGAATGTATGATCTTACATCATGTAGACATCATTGAACTTGAAAAGATACATCGAAGATTGATATCATAATAATTGCTTCATGTTTATAAGCTATAGAACGCAAGACTGCCTGAATATTGTACACAAAAAACAGTATGAGATATTGTTAGATGGAGAACTAAAATAGCTATTTCCGACGTGAAATCTTATCAAAATGTTGGAGGAGGATAGCAAAAGGTTCTCTTATTTATCCTCTTCTCATCATTTCAATGATGTACTCATTTCAAAAGTATGAAGAATTTTGTTACATTGCTTAAGAAAAAACTATTGAATGGATAATTACCAGTAAAATCGAGGACATACTTTTTGAGTGACTCTTATCTTTGTCTCAATAGTACCGTATGTTTGCCATCTCTCTTTCTTTCTCATCTCTTTCTCTCACCCTTATTCCACCAATTTATCATCTTCTTTTATTGAATATTATATTATATAGTTTCTTATTCCATCTTTAGTAAGTTCTTAATGACTCATATTGAATTGTATTAGCAACTCTCACCTGCGCACAGGATTTTCCTTGCAGGTATTAGGGATTGGTTTCTTTTATTCTTGCTAAAAGTTTTGTTTTTCCCCATAGTTATTGTTGTTGAAGAACCAATAAAGAATTTTTGAATTTGAAAAGAATATGGGGGATTGGAGATAATGTAAGGTTTGAATCAGAATGCCCTAAAAGAGAAATATATTTTTTCTTGACAAATTGGATATAATCGATCATTTCAAATAGGAATGAACACTTGATAATAACATCAGATCTACCGGTATCATCTATCCTTCATAGAAGGCAGTTGCAAGGCAGAGATTCGACAACGCTGTCTTCCGATCTTCCTCTACTGCCATAAAAACGAAGATCTGACTATAGGGTATTGAATGGTGAATGTGATACTGAAATGAAGTGCATCTAACGGGCTATTTTCAACACAGTCATCTAACCAGAAACCAAACAATGTCACGTTTATTTAATCCTACTATTAGTATCAGTTTGCAAAGGCACAATTCATTTTACATTTCGCAATGTCTGTATAGAAACCTTCCTCCAGAAATAGTTGTGGCTGGGGCGGGCCGAGCCAGTGTAGTGTTAAAGCACAGAATTTCTAAATGGTTAATGTATGTTGGATGGCAGGATGCAGAGAATTCAATCAAATCACCTTATGTTTGAAATTCAAATTTTAATCTGTTTTTCTTACCAAATACATTTTGCAAAAAGCGATTCCGGCTGTTCTGGTGTGATGAAAATAACAATTATTAATAAATTATAAAAATAGGTATTATTACAAGCCGATTATCCAATTCTCTTCCAATGGATCTATCTTTTCTTCCTTCTGTAATTCAAATTGATTTTCTTTATATAATTGATCCTGAAAATATATTAAATATAATCCATTTTTATTTCATTTACCGTATGTATCTTATACTTATAGCCCAATATTTTTTATTGTAACACAACTAATCTTAAGAACTGCTCCCACACACGGACGTAATAGTCTATGTGGGTTCTAATATTCATTTTATGATTGTAATTGTGTTGTTAAAATTGTATGATACGTGAATGAAAAATAAATTGAAATTGAAAAAATTGAAATTATTCACATAGAACATAAACTCATGAACTTATGTCATTGTGCGAAATATCAATGTGAGGACAATGTAGTTGATGATGATGGCTCAAGCTGAAAATCAGGTGTTTTTCACAATACAAGGAGCATTGTTGTCAGGTTTACCTCGAAATCTATATGAGATAGAGCGCTCTACCTGATCTCAGATTGTAGAACACAAAAATACGCCCAGAGGGATTTTGAATTATACATTTAAATGGTAACAATCGGAAGATATTGTTGATCAAAAACTAAAATTCAACAAAATTGATTTTTTCTTCAAATTTCACTCATTTTTGAAAAATCATAACTCACTTCTCATTGGAAATAGAGAGTTCCAAAAGATCTAATTTATCCACAATTTTAAAATCTAGAAAAATGTGGGAATGAATTTTTCAGTCCGATAACGAGACTTTACAGAAATAGCTAAAAATTGGAAAATGAGCCGAAAATACGAGGTTTTTGAACCGCTCTGTATCTAGCACAAGGGAATTGTGCATGGAGAAATTGGTTCAGGACTTCTCTTATGTACCCAAATAATATATTGAAGATTCAGAACTACAATATAAATTGCAAGCACACCCCCTTCTTTATGTGTATATTGACTGGACTATAATTTTATAATGAATTTTCATAATAAAGATGAAATACCTTGTTAATTAATTAATTATTATACCTTGTTAAAAGACTATCTGGCAACAGAGCATAGCAAGGAAGAGATAGCGCTATCCGCTTTGTTGAATGATAGACAAGGATAGCAATACCATTGCTAATCAAACACTGCCATTATAACGTGGAACTCACTCTAGGCACCTATAGGTAGGCAGATTAATTACTTTCAACTTTCAGTACTCCATGTATATAACATCATAACGCTCCCTACCTAATCAATCCTGACAGAATTAAATGAATCCCACACTATACATACCCACCTTTCGACAGGAATGTACGGATTGAAATGTTTGTTGGCCAAGTTTAGAGAAGGGGTGCAGTTGTAGGGGTGTTTTTTGGTAGGGGGCAGAATTGTAGAGGTGTTTTTTGGTAGGGAAAGGGGCTGTAAGGGTGTTTTCGAGGAGAGGGGGTGTTTGAGAGTGCACCCACTGAATTATAGAGCATGTTTCCGGTCTGCGTTTCGCTGAATTAGCTTGTTTTGAAACATTGAACTCGGCGCGGACAGTGGAATTTCATTTTGTGGCCGCACTACCTCTACAGAGTTCTTTGCTCGAATCTACTTGGACGGGAAAGGCGATATCGAGCTCAGTGTGAGGATTTCCCTGCTGAAATCCCATGTAGGCCGAGAAAGTTTACTTATACTAATCATACCGCCATTAATTTTGGAATTAAAGCTATTACGTGTGAATCGAATCATGATCTCTACATAACCATTCCATTTCAAATCAAGGTTAAACCAGTTTTGGACAAATGCCTGTTGTTTACCACTGAATTGTATCTATTGTCTATGATAAATATTTAATTCAAATCTTTATAGAAATGAATGTTTGTGTGCTAGTTTGTTTGTTCTCTATAGACTCAAAAACTACTCGACAGAACGGCATGAAACATTGGGAATATGTTGTATGAATATTGGGGATGGTTTCTGACCAGAAACTTTGATAGGGGGGCTAATAATTATTATAATTTATCAATCCATTTTACAGACCTATGTTATCGAAATTGTCGGCCGAGCGGCAACCGAAGAACGGAAAGATGATCATGATTCAAGATCATGTTGTGATAATATATGATCTAGTATCTAATTGACCGAGCGAAGTGAGGTCTAAGATTCAAGTCGACGGTTTGGCATTTTGTCTTAATGTTTATATGTTGCGCATTTACGGCGAGACACGGTAATAGATTTCCATGAAATTTGACAGGTATGTTCCTTTTTAAATTGCGCGTCGACGTATATACAAGATTTTTTTTGAAATTTTGCATTTCAAGGATAAAATAAAAGGAAAAAGGAGCCTCCTTCATACGCCAATATTAGAGTAAAAACCAGACTATAGAATTATTCATCATAAATCAGCTGTCTAGTGGATTATAATACTGCCCGTTCATCTTGAAAATGTATCTTTCCATCAACGTCAGTAGACAGTTGCAACCAGACCTGATAACAGCGCTCACACTCAGATTCCGGGAGGACACGTCACGGTACGATAGGACAGAACGCTCTATGTTTATTTAGGATTTTTTCTAGACATTTTAAATTGATGAATTATTTATTAATTTTTGAAAACATAAAAACAGGTCAATGTAACTTACTGAGCGCGAGGTCTACAGCTGTAATAAACAGATAAATTGTGTACGGTACTGGTATTAATTGGTACGGTAGCTTAGAGTTGAAGTTTAGTTGATTGATACCAGCTGTAGATAATGGTTCCTTAGAAGACCTTTCAAAATAATATTATCACTCCCCTATCATTGAGAAACTGTAAAATGATGGTAAAAAGTATTCACCTCATCAAAGAGAGTTGTTCATATTGCATTTATTAATTACTGGAGAATGACAGAATAATTCGAATTTTTTTGAATTTAGCTTAGCTTATATCATCCTTGAATGGAAGATGGGAAGAATATGGAATTCTGTGTGATTCATCGTATATCGCATATTTCCTGGACCATCTATTGGGAATCAACAGCTATGAACGCATCAAATTCATTTCTGAAACACTGATATAACCTATCAATTTTTTTTATTCAAAACTTTACTGATAGATATCACTACCATTGCTTGAGAAGAATATGTCTCCAGAATAATAAATGCTGCATGACTAAGCACATAGAAAGTCCGTATTGAAATTACTTCCATTGCTTAAGAAGAATATGTCTTCGGAATAATAAATGCTGCATGACTAAGCAGATAGAAAGTCCGTATTGAAATGTAAATGAAAATATTGATTGTCAGATAAATTTCATGATTCACCAAATAAAGTCAAGTGTCACATGAGATACATTAACTTTTTGGCGGTACGAAGTTCGCCGGGCCAGCTAGTATTGAATATTTCGCTGAGCAATCATATTTCTACATAATTAAAAAACAATTTGGCAACGTTGCGGCAATGATCTGGAAACTTGTATTATGAACTGTACATTTGCGTTTAAAATAATCAATTATATTTCATTCGTCAAGGAAATATATTTTATCAGATGATAAATTATCAGATAATAAGTTCGCAAAATTGATAATGAAAATTTTGTTAATCCATCATATTTTCAAATATTGTTAAGAAACGATAATCTATACTATAATAAAGAGCTGGCTTATACACGTACGAGATGGGAAAATTGTTTGACGCATCATCACGTCTGAACTACTGGACTGATCAACTTGAATTTGTTGCATATACAGCAGATTCTTATTTAACCAAGGATGATTATATGCCTATTTTCAAGTCTTCAAGATTTCATCACATCATGTTTTCAGTTTGTAAAGTTTTAAAATGGACCCTTGCAAGGCACGGGCTACCTGCTAGTAGACAAGTAATAGCAAAACCAATGTTAATCAAATACTGCCATTAGAACGTGAACCTCACTTTTATTACGTCACACATATCGAGGTCAATGCACCAGCTGATACCAGTCATCAAGGTCAGCTTTAAATTATTCCGACAGCAACCTGTCGCATTTTCAAGGTTTGAGGTTATGTTGACCCAATTTTCAAATTTATACCATTTCCAACGGAAAAATGATCTCAATATCCTACTATGTATTACAAACTCATCAAAATATCTATCCCAACAATCTATGAGCATAGATAGGGGTCACAGATAGAACATAATTGAATTATAACATTAAATTACTCACCTCGTTTTTGAGATTCGCTAGAAAATTGTCCAATTTTGACAATGGATTTCTCGTAGTAAAATCATATTTCACTCGACACTGATCACTGATTATGTTTAATTATTGATTATTGAACGGAAATCAACCATTTTTATGTCACGGAACATAATTTATAAGCGAGTTTAATCATAAAAACGAATAACATAAACGGTCACCTTTGACTCGCGAATTGCACCGAGCTACTGATTTATACCATTCATCCCTCAATGTCAAATAGTGGAGGGGAGTATAATAATACTGTCTGGCCAGAGAACAGTACTATAGATACAGACTGGTCACGTTGTGTCCTCTAAAGGTGCGTACAGACTTCAGCGCTACGTACATGTCTATTTTATTTTTCACCAGCAGGTAACCCGTGCTTTGCAAAGGTCTAATAAGGACTTGACCAACTGGGAACTTCACCTTCTAAACCTTGAAGAATTTGAAATAGGTGCTCCACAAGGGTATGTTTGAAGCACAGATAGATTAATTTAGACAAACTGATAGCTTGACCTAATGGAATCTCGAAGGATTTGAAATAGGTCTATAACAATCCTTTGTAAATCTAGAATCTATATGCAAAATTTCAAGTTGATCAGTCCAGTAATTCAGACGTAATTCGACATTCGTGAGTTTCCTATTCCGTACATGTATTTAGCCCAGTTCTTTCCTTGATTACATTATAGATCATCTATGCTTATCCTATTATATTGAGCGAGCAATTTCTGTATATTTGTATTTTTATATCTGGTTATTTATGTTTAACGGATCTCGAAAACGGCTCTAACGATTTTCACGAAATTTGGAACATAGTAGGTTTATTGACCGAATGAAGTGAGGTATAAGATTAAAGTCGACGGTTTGGCATTTCTCTTAATGTTAAAATGTTTAAATGTTTAAATATTTGAATGTTTATATGTTTATATGTTGTGCATCTACGGCGAAACGCGGTAATAGATTTTCATGAAATTTGGCAGGTATGTTCCTCTTTTAATTGCGCGTCGACGTATATACAAGGTTTTTGGAAATTTTGCATTTCAAGGATAATATAAAAGGAAAAAGAAGCCTCCTTTATACGCCAATATTAGAGTAAAAATCAGACTATAGAATTATTCATCATAAATCAGCTGCCAAGTGTTTACACAGATGTGTGGAGAAGCCAGTCTATTGCTGTATTTCCATAAGGTCTATAGTTTCAATCAGGTACTTGTGAATGAAAATACTGCGTGAGATCTACAGTTCACAGAGCTATCAGTACAGATCAGCTGATGCTTTGCTCATTATCTTACTGTTCCTGTGGGAATCCTATAATAATAAGCGAGAGATTTCTGTATTTTTATATCTGGTTATTCATTTATTTATTCATATCATTCTATATCTGGTTATTTATGTTTAACGGTTCTTGAAAACAGCTCTAACGATTTTCACGAAATTTGGAACATAGTAGGTTTATGATATAAAAATTCGATTGCACTAGGTCTCATCCTTGGGAAAACTCGCTGAACGATATTGAAAGGATAATTCATCCTTGGCTGAAACAGCTGTGGATAGTAAAAAAGTGAGTGAGCGAGTGAGGATGTGGAAAATCAAAATATCGCTTCCCCGAAATTCATAAGATGTCATATAGCCAACTGTGAAATACTAGTAGTTTTGTGAAAAGTAGACCTCGCGCAGTTAAAACCACAGCCTTCTCTTATACTATCCATCAGAGTAAATCCTGTCTGTATGTCGTGACGGCGAGATATCGGTGTGAAAACGGCTAATGGCTGTTGGGATTGGTGTATCAAAAATAATATCATCAAAAGCTGATCTCCTCCAAGACATACTGGCAACAGGACAGCCCGAGTTCAAATCAGAGAAAGTTCAAGAGACAATACTATGTTATTTTAGTTATTGATTGCATGCGTTATTGCACGCAATCAATAGTTCATTTAATAGTGCATAAAAATTGCATTCAATGAGGCATGCAATTTATAGTCTACACAGCAGCTGATTTTTACCAAGTTACATTGAGATAATATGTCAATAATAATATTATTATGGCATGCAATTTATAATCAACTCGACAGCTGATTTATGATGAATAATTCTATAGTCTGATTTTTACTCTAATATTGGCGTACGAAGGAGGCTCCTTTTCCCTTTTATATTATCCTTGAAATGCAAAATTTCCAAAAACCTTGTATATATATCGACGCGCAATTTAAAAAGGAACATATCTGTCAAAGTTCATGAAAATCTTTTACCGCGTTTCGCCGTAAATGCGCAACATATAAACATTCGAACATTGAAACATTAAGAGAAATGCCAAACCGTCGACTTGAATCTTAGACCTCACTTCGCTCGGTCAATGAACACGATCATTTTAAAGAATTGTGTTCTGTTTATCAACCAGTAGTTCTGTGAACAGTAGACCTCGCGCTCAGTAAGTTACATTGACCTGTTGTTATGTTTTCTCAAAAATTAATAAATAATTTATCAATTTAAAATGTCTAGAAAAAATCCTAAATAAACATAGAGCTTTCTGTGCTATCGTACCGTGACGTGTCGTCCCGGAATGTGAGTGTGAGCTCTGTTATCAGGTCTGGCTGCAGCTATCCACAACGTTGATGGAAAGATACATTTTCAATATGTTCGATGTTTTTGAACGGGTAGTATTATAGTCCATTAGACAGCTGATTTATGATGAATAATCATATACAGTCTGATTTTTACTCTAATATTGGCGTATGAAGGAGGCTCCTTTTCCCATTTATATTATCCTTGAAATGCAAAATTTCCAAAAACGTTGTATATACGTCGTCGCGCAATCTAAAAAGGAAAATACCTGTAAAATTTCATGAAAATCTGTTACCGCGTTCCGCCGTGAATGCGCAACATATAAACATATAAACATTGAAACATTAGGAGAAATGCCAAACCGTCGGCTTGAATCTTAAGGTGCGTACAGATATACGCGCCGCGAACATGAGCAATTCACTTTTAATCAGCTGACTATATTATCTGTATTTTTACAGAAATGGTAAGATACAGATATAAAAATCTTGGCTTCAGCTGATTAAAAGTGAATTGATCTTGTTCGCGGCGCATATATCTGTACGCACCTTTAGCCCTTACTTCGCTCGGTCAATAAACACTATCATTTTAGAGAATTGTGTTCTGTTTATCAATAAATAAAAATAACGAGCGAAGCTCGGTGCCCCGATATTTATAAATGTATCTTACTGTTTCTGTACAGGAAATACAGATAATAAGAATAGCATCAGTTGATGAAAAGTGAAATGCGCGTGTTCTTGGCGTAGAAACTCAACAAATCCGGACGTAGAAGTTAGACAGGATGTTATGACAGGCATTTCAAAAAGTTTTCACTCTTTCAAATTGTAAATTGCATTCGATCGTGGGTTTTGGTTTTGACGTTTCCAGGTCTTATGAGCATTCGAAAAAAATGTTTTCCTCATGAGGAAAAGAGGTTTAGGTATAGCAGATGGAAATAAACTGGAAGTTTCATTTGTTCAAATGCTATCCAGAGATTGTCAGTTTGGTGTAAGGTTAAGCATTCCTGACCGGCAATTAGGAGGTACTGGGTTCAATTCCCGGGCTGACAAATCATTTTTGAATAGTAGCGCACATCGAATTTCCATCTAGCTGTTCACCCTGTTCTCAATATTTGCAGTAGCAGAAGTCTTCGGGGTGATTTACAACATTTAATTGGGATTTTTGTTTAGTGATGATTGGATTTAGGTAGAGTTTTGTTACCCTCTTAAAGAGGATAATTATTATTGAAAATATTGTAGTTGATAAAACATTATATATGCAATAGTTTCCTTGGTATTTTATGAGTGGGAATGATTTCTCCCCTCTTAATATACTCCACTTGATTTTTTTGTTTCAATTGCATCTGAAGCCTGATAATTGGGAATCTATCTGCATTGATGGGGCGGAGCTCCTGAAATTTTTACAGATATGGGACTTGTGGCAGTTGATAGAGCTTATCGATGACTATTTTAGGTATGAATTTGATCAAAATCGTTGGAGCCGTTTCCGAGAAGATCACGAAAAACCCTGTTTTTGACAACATTTTCGCCATTTCAGCCGCCATCTTGAATCGCATTCGATCGAAATTGTTCGTGTCGGATCCTTATAGTGAAAGGACCTAAAGTTCCAAATTTCAAGTCATTCCGTTAATTGGGGAATGAGATATCGTGTACACAGACGCACACACACTCATATACACACACACACACACATACAGACCAATACCCAAAAACCAGTTTTTTGGACTCAGGGGACCTTGAAACGTATAGAAATTTAGAAATTGGGGTACCTCAATTTTTTTCGGAAAGCAATACTTTCCTTACCTATGGTAATAGGGCAATGAAAGTGGAAATGTATTACGAAAGAAATAATTATAATAATATTCATAGTTCTTACAGAAACGTTCTATCTAATCGCAGTAAATTGAGATTAATTCCCAGAGGAAAGCAAAAATTTCCCTCACAAAGGCGCGGTCGCGCAAAAGCCGGTTAAATTTTTATTCTGATTCATTTCACGTGAACCATATCAGAGAAGACCATTTGAAAAAGGTGGATCTACTGGAATTAATCAGAATTGAAAATAACCCGGCTTTTTTGCAACCGGCATCAAGTACCTGATTGAACGATTACAAAAGTTCAACAGCTGAGTCATAATTTTGACACAGTCCCACACACATGAACTCGCTCACTCACTCCCATCACAAACAGACGACGAAATAATTATTATCAGCTATTTTTCCAAGGATGAATGATAATTGTCCTTTCAATGTACTTCAGCGAGTTTTCTCAGGGATGAGACCTAGTGCAATCAAATCTTTATATTATAAACCCACTATGTTCTGAATTTCGTGAGAATCGTTAAAACCGTTTTCGAAATCCGGTGAAATACAAACATATAAGTGATTAACATTTTGTAAATAAATTTGATGTAAACGCAGCTTTACTCTATATTGGTAGTCTTTATTGATTAAATGGGGAGCATTAATTCTATTCATAAGAAATACTGACAGTTCATACCGTATCTCTTCAAACTCATTTCATACTGAATGAAAAAGACTAAGAAATTGTCAAAAAACCACTGATTTGTCAAAAAATCAGTGGTTTTTCTGACAATTTCTTAGTCTTTTTCATTCAATATGAATAATTACCACAATATCAACTTCTCAACTACACAAAAAGTCATTTCATACTGTCACTGTTGATCCAATGGAAAGCATTGACGTCTGCGATAAGGTAAACTGACTGTTTGATGAGATCTCTTCAAAATAGTTTCAAACTGTCATTATAGATCTGATGGGAAGCATTGATGCAATTCATAAGGAATACTGACAGATTATACTGAATCTCTTCAAACACATTTCATACTGTCACTGTTGATCTAAAGGAAAGCAATGATTTATGCGATAAGGTTTGAAAATGTTTTATTGGCAGAAATATAAAATTACAACATCTTAGAAAATACACAATAAAAGCAATACAAATTCTTCAACATGAGTAAATACTATTACAAAATAAAATGCAATGCCAATTGAGTATTTGCATCTCGAGGTACTAAACCTGTTTGAGATGATGATATAAAATTGATTACAAAACTATAGCGCTAAAATGTAGTTACTGAGGCCGACAGTCGCATATGAAGGGACACATATTACATAACAGGATACATGATTTATCATTTTTAGCTTGGAAGTATATTGTACAATATTATTATATACAAGTCTACATGAGAATTCTAAAAAAAGTATCTATATTCTCACATTCCATTACAAATCTCTTGACATCTCTCAAAAACCTTGATCTGCACTGCCTTATCTCCAAGGGCAGCAGGTTGTAGAACTTTGGAGCCAAATAAGAAAAAAATTTCATGAAGTGACTTTTATTTGGCTTAGATATACAAGCTTCGTATTTATTTCTCAAATTATTGTTTTTCGAATTAAAATACTCATTGCCATTAACGCTTCTATCAAAGAAGTTCCTGAGCACTTTGTAGACATATAAATTTTTCAATAAAAGGTATACCGACTGTTTGATGAGATCTCTTCAAAATAGTTTGAAACTGTCATCTTAGATCATATGAGAAGCGTTGATGCAATTCATAAGGAAAACTGACAGTTTATACTGAATCTCTTCAAACACATTTCACACTGTCACTGTTGATCCAATGGAAAGCATTGATGCAATTCATAAGGAATACTGACAGTTTATACTGAATCTCTTCAAACACATTTCACACTGTCACTGTTGATCCAATGGAAAGCATTGATGCAATTCATAAGGAATACTGACCGTTTGTAGTGAATCTCACACTGTACAAATGTGCTCACCACAAATATAAGTCACTGTGTACACGATATTGCAACAACATTGCAAATAACTCGAATGTGACACACTGTTTTGGTAGCAAATAATGTCCAACAGTACACACTTGCCACAGGGGCTTTTCCCTTGCAAATCTATCGCGGTCAAATAGGTCTGCTTAGTTATGGCTTTGGCTATAGCTCAGTTTCAGCGGTCAGAGTCCATTGATGCCAAATGTTTAGTATGAAAAACCGGCTTCAAAGCTATCACGCTCTCAGCTTAGTTATTGCGAGTATAGATCAGTTTTGGCGAGTCCAGAATGTGTATATTCAAAATATAGAATATCAAAAACCAGGTTACACATGGACATTACTGAGGAATTGCATTCTATTCAGATCCTAATGAATTACTAATTATTGTTGAACGAAAATTCAAATTGATTGCTATTGATTTTTTGCACAATTACATGTATTCTAGATTCTTTTTCCTGCCGAGGATGATGCTCACATGACCCACTGGCTTGTGCCTGGGTGATGGGAAGTATTTTGATGGGATCGAATTATTCGTCCATATAGACTTTTTACTTAACATGAGTCGTAAATTAGAACTCTTTATGAGCACTCTTTGCTCTGTGATAGCTAAAGCTATTCATCTATTAATCTATACCTAAAGCTGTAAGTAAGCAGACCTACATATACGCAATAGTTTTAAGGCTGGTTTTTAATTATTGTTAAACGAAAATCCCAATTAAATGCTGTAAATCACCCCGAAGACTTCTTCTACTGAAAATATTGACAACAGGGTAAACAGCTAGATGGAAATTTGATGAGCGCTACTATACAAAAATTATTTTTTAGCCGAGGAATCGAACCCAGTCCCTCCCAATTGCCGGTCAGGAATGCTTACCCTTACACCAAACGGACAATCTTTGGATAGCAGCGCTCATTTTACACGAAGCCATAGCGGTCAGCCAGTCTACAGATGAAAGTAACTGAGTAATCGCATTTTATTCAAATGCTGATGAATCAATGATGTTAACTAAAAATTCAAATTCATTAGCATTTTTGAATAAAATTCAATTTCTCAGTAATTTCATCTGTAGACTGGCTGACCGCTATGGCTACGTAGAAAATGAGCGCTGTTATCCAGAGATTGTCAGTTTGGTGTAAGGGTGAGCATTCCTGACCGGCAATTAGGAGGTACTGGGTTCGATTCCCGGGTAGACAAATAATTTTTGTATAGTAGCGCTCATCCAATTTCCATCTAGCTGTCTACCCTGTTTCCAATATTTGCAGTAGCAGATCAACGTTAGTAGACAGAAGGTTGATCACTCACAGGTGTAAGATTCGAAGTGGTGGGGGGAACGCCAGCCTGACGTCACGTGTAGTAAAAATGTGATAGAGTAACCACACTGAGCATACAGTTTATTCACTGTATCTTCAAATACATCGTCGTTTAATCCCCTCAAGATTGACCTAGAACTTAAAAATTCTCCATACTTATAGCGATTGAATCACTGATTCTAATGATGTTGTTGAATATTTCAAGTTCATTCAACTTTTATGAATAAAGTTAAGTTGAAAGTTTTTTCAAGAATCTAAAAACGTGACACGAAAAAGTTAATAAGCTGGAAAAGCGTTAGTAGACAACGTTATACTATTATAATTCCAGATTAACCCATTAAAAATCTTGATAAACCAATGCATTGCAATAAACCGATAAACCGATCCCAATAAATCCGAAGAATTTCATTCATATAAATGCACTGAACACATGCTGTTATCGAGCACATGTTCTACGAGAATCAAATTGCATTTCAACCAAAATACTATAGATGAGTGACCAACCTTCTGTCTACTAAGTTTGGTAGCAGATGTCTTCGGGGTGATTTACAGCATTTAATTTGGATTTTTGTTTAGCAATAATTAAAAACCAGCTTGAAAAATTTTGCGTATATGTAGGTCTGCTTACTTACAGCTTTAGGTATAGATCAGGAGAATAGCTTTTGTTATCATAGAGCAAAGATTGTTGAAAAATGTTTGTAGTTTCTCAACTCATGATAAGTAACAAGTCTATATGAACGATTAATTCGATCCAATCAAAATACTTCCCATCACCCAGGCATAAGCCTGTGGATCATGTGAGCATCATCCTCAGCAGGAAAAAGAATGAAGAATACATGTTACTGTCCACAAAATTCAGACATTAACATTATTGTACACAGTACAGTTTCAACTACAGAACTATTGCCATAGTTCACTCTATATAGTCCATTCATATCTAGCCCTCCCATAAATCATAATAGTACAACACAGAATGTATGACAGAAAGGGGTGGACCACTATACGAGATAACCTCACCTCGCAACTAATTGATAGTCAAATTCCAACGGTGATAACTTGAGCTTTGAGATTACTAGCATGAAGGTAAACTAGAAAGAGAGAGAGAGAGAGAGTGAGAGAGTGAGCGAGTGAGAAAGAGAGTGAATGAGAGAGAGTGTAAGTGAGAGAGAGATAAGTAGATGGAAAGAGAAGGAGTGAGAGATAGTACGAGAGAGGCTGGGAATGATAGAGAGAGAATGAGAATGAGAATGAATGAGACGGTGAAAGGGAGTGAGTGAGAGAGCTTGTGACCTCTTATCCCATTAGCAGTATTAATCAGCTCCATCGATAAGCCCGCTTTTATGTCATATCATAGATCAGTCATGCATAATCCTCTCGTAATTTATAGAGAGCACTTAATACTTGTCAAAAATCACAAGTGTTCATCTTTCCTTTTCTAGGAAACAAATTCTTTATTCTTTATTTTTTATTGATTGATGGAATAAGTACATCATCAAAGCTGTTGTTTTAGAATTGGAAATTTTTCAACTTGTCTATTTCATACTTCTTTTGTCAGGAAAAGTGGAAATGTTATCCTAAACTTCATTCTTCAACTTTTGGACAGATATAAAAATAACCAGATATATAAATACAGAAATTTTTCGCTCAATATAATAGGATTTCTACTGAAAATACATCACTCATTTAACCTGTAGCTTCCACCACCAAACTCTTTTGGTCTCAAGATAGTATCGCTAAACAAAATGGAATGTAGACGATGACGTAATGAAATCGACCAATGAGAGCGCGTTAAGGTCGTGGCTCGCACGTGATTGGCCGACGTTTTACGACCAATAGAATGAGAGAAAGTCGATCTATCAACTGACTGCTTGTTTCCACATTCTTCGTGTTCATCATATACTAGAGGAAATCAGATTGATTAGTAATAGAGTTTGTGCTTGAACCTTCGAATAGTTGATACAGTACCAATTTTGTTACGATATTAATCTGTAACTTAGCTTTAATCAGAGTTCAATTTCCATAATATGTCAAGTTCCATATAATAGTACCTTACGTCACGAGGACGGGAAGGGGCCTTTTGCAGTCGAGAATGATGTTTCTAGTCGAGGCGTTAGCCAAGACTAGAATTTTTTCGAGCACTGCAAAAGACATTCACGTCCAAGTAACGTACACTATTGTTTGTCATAACAATCTGGATAGGAATAATAGAAAAAGAGAAAACATTCCTTGTGCTGAAGTTACTTCATGCATTCAATAAACATAACCTAGTTTACAAATTCCGAATCAGGAATTTTGCGGAAGTTGACAAAACTGCGCTGAAGGTGGTTTTTTGTAGCAGTTTTGTTGTTCCTGTAACAGTTTTGCTGTTTTGCAGTTATGCTGCAGCGGTTTTGCTGTTTCGTAACTGAGAAATATACTCGACTGATAAAAAACATATGGTTTCATTACAGTCCAGTATACTGTAATGAGAATCATATGTTCATTTGTTGTGCAAACAGCTGTTTACCAGCTTGATTTCATGCATGGAGAACAGCTGAGAGTGAATGACTATGACAAAAATAATATAATAATAGTTTGCGATCATGCAAAGAGTTCAAAACGAGAAAAGAGTTGTTGATGATGATAAACAGTAATCTTGAGAGAACAATGAATTGTCACCATTATTGAATGTTGAATGAAAATCAAGAATAGTTAGAGTATAGAGACTGACTTGTGAAATGGATTTCAGCTTGGAGCTTTAGCTTTAATGCTGAACGTTTTTTATTCAGTATAAGAAAACAGTAGTTGTTGTTGATTATCATAAGTGGTCTTGAGAAAATAATGGATTATCACCAATAGTGAATGTTTAATAAAAATCAAATATGGTTATAATATAAAGGCTGACTCGTAAAACGTATTTCAGCTTGAAACTTCAGCTTTAATGCGAAGCGTTTTATATTCAGTAAGCATGTTATGAACGTTACCTCGCTGGTTGACAGATGTACCACATATATATACTTGCATATACATACTTACACACTCACACATATGAGTATGAAAAAATGAAGCATCCAGTTGAGTATACTCATTGAGTGTGTGCTAATGTACGTAAGTATATGATAACACACACATTTTATAAAGCATTCACATATATATATTTTTCGCTGAGTATCTGATTATATATAGCACACATTATATATATAGCATATAGGGCGCTGAGTTTATATGATTATATACATGAAGAGCCGACATCACGCTTTTTCAGGTGATACGTGACTGTTGACGTATGTGTGGGGGAACACACTCACGTACAAACTCACGTACACTCATGGTCTACCCATCATTCCACCCCATGTTTTCAAAAAAGTATTATTAGAATCTAATACGTGAATAAGGTAACGTGCTGGGATATTGCATCCGTGGAATCCCAATGTAATGGTTTCGTGGAGTTTGGTTTCCGTTTAAGTGTTGTACTAGAAGTTCAATAGTGCTACAAGAATTTTTCGATTTGTTTGCGATGAAATTTCAAATCAAGTAGACAAACTTCGTTGAAAGAGTTGATTCTCATCGATTTCATAGAGGGAAGTACATGAGAAATAGGTTGGTGTCCTCTGTGCCTTTATTTCAGTGTTTTAGTTAGTTTCTTGTAATTATACACCTCATACACCTTGTATATATTAGAAGGTGTTCACTACAGACTATTAAAAAGACGCATGAATATAATACACGGCATAAGAGTACCTTTTTGTGGAATATCATAGATTGACTTTGTATGAAGAAAAACCCAGTTATATCGGTAGAAAGATTTACCAAGTACTACCAATTCGGTTGCGGGAAATATTAACGATAAAAGAGTTTAAACGAAGTTTGAAATTATTTCTAAAGGAAGAGTGCTTTTATAGTCTGAAGGACTATTTTGATTACTGTCATAGAGTCAGAGACAAAAAGTAATTATATAATAGATATAAATTCCATGAAAAATTAATGGTGTCTCGCTGTTGTTAGTACTTTGAATTGTCTGACGCCGTTGAGACCAACCAGACGTAGTATCTATCTATCTATCTTATAGAAATTGGATCACTGAACCGCAATCATTCTATTTATTTTTATTAATATCTCAAGAAACAAGAAATGAATCTAGGATCTAGGCCATTACGTCATCAATTAAATGCACTTCCAATAACCAATGCATAACTAACATATATTTGAAGTAATGTGAGAATCGAGTCATCATATCATTCAAATTGAAATTAGTTTATTCACAAAACTTACTAGTAGTTCTGTGAACAGTAGAACTCGCGCAGTTAAAAACCACAGCCTCCTCTAATACTGTCCATCAGAGTGAATTATGTCCTGTCCTGACGTGTCGGCGAGATATCGGTGTGTAAACAACTAATAACCTCACTTTGGACTATTCATGTGCCGAAATCAAGGAATTGAAGAAGTTTTGGGCAATTGCCTGTTTCTCTTTCCAAATATCGTGTTTGTGACTGTTCTAATAAATAAATAAATAATGGCTGATTGGAATGTTGTATCGACAATAATTATTAATATTAATGATGATTATTAGCATTATAATGCTAATATTTTTTTGTAAACAACTATGCTCTCATCAAAAGCTTACCGAGTTGAAAGCAGAGAAAAGTCGGGAGAAAAAATAATGAGCCACTACGAGCTATCAAAATTGCATGCCTCATTGCTTGCAATTAATAGTCCACACGACAGCTGATTTTCTTACCAAATTACATTGAGATATTAATGGAATGCGTCATTGCATGCAATTGATAATCCATCCACTCGACAGCTGATTTATGATGAATAATTCTATAGTCTAATTTTTTATGGTGATTTTAGCGTTCTGAAGAGACTCCTTTTCATTTTGTATTATCCTTAAGATGCAAAATTTCAAAAAACCTTGTATATACATCGACGCGCAATTTGAAGAGGAACATACCTGTCAAATCTCACGAAAATCTATCGCCGCGTTTCGCCGTAAATATGCGGAACATAAATAGAAATACAAAGCCGTCGACTTGAATCTTGGACCTCACTTCGCTTGGTGAACAAAATATAGCAGTAGACTATTATGGACATTATTCCTACATAAATTCTGCACTGTCTATTATATATTGAGTTTTAGGACAGTTTTAGGGGAATGTCTGTTAACTTTCTTCGATGAATGTAAGTATCGTAGATGAATAAATAAGCAGCAATGCTATTTCCTTTGATATTTCCTGCCACTACTACATTTCCGGAATATCTTCAAGTTCATAAGATTCATTAGAGAATATTATCCCCCCTACGAATTTAATATGATAGATTATTTTCAACAGGAATAAACAGTTGATACCGGTATCAACTATACAAATAAATTGATTATAATGGATTATTTTCAAGTATAATGAACAGTGAAGCTGCGTTTACACCAAAGCTATTAACAAAATGTTGATAACTTAATCCTTATAGATTCTATCAGATTGAAAGGAACTTGACAAACACATATGTTCATCATGTGTATGATAAGTTATGTTCAATCTAATAGAATCTAACATTTTGTTAATAACTTTGGTGTAAACGCAGCTTTGATAATTATAACATCAGATAAACCGGTGACAGTTATTCTCTACTAGTAGTTCTGTGAACAGTAGACTTCACGCAGTATTCTCATCCACAATACCTGATTGTATCTATAGACTTTATGGAAATACAGCAATAGACTGGCTTCTCCACACATCTGTGTAATCACTTGTCAGCTGATTTATGATGAATAATTCTATTGTCTGATTTCACTCTTATATTGGCGTATGAAGGAGGCTCCTTTTTTCTTTCATATTATCATTGAAATGCAAAATTCCCAAAAACCTCGTATATATGTCGACGCGCAATTAAAAAAAGAACATAACTGTCAAATTTCAAGAAAATCTAATACCGCGCTTCGCCGTAAATGCGCAACATATAAACATATAAACATTCAAACACTTAAACATTAAGAGAAATGCCAAACTGTCGACTTATATCTTAGACCTCACTTCGCTCGGTCAATTAAATACAGTGGCAAAGTAGAGAATCGACAATGCTGTTCTTATATCTTCCTCCACTGCCATTATAACGTGGACCTCACTATATAGTTTGTATGTGTGAGTGTTTCAAGTTGATGATCAATAGAAACCGACTTGATTAGCAAATAAACAATCGGTGGAGACTAGATGTGGGGATGTAAGGTGCAGAACAGAAATAGGGTATGAATGAATTCGACGGTTGAAAAACGTGGTTTGTGTGAGTATTTTACACACATATACATGTATATAAGCGAAGTATATATGTCTATATGTTTGTCAATGCTTGGGGATATTACTGCGAGGTATATGCATCTATGTTTGTTGAAGTAGGGGTGGAGTTGGATCTCCACTTGATTGTCAACGGACAAGTTTTTCGATTTTCCGAAAAAAAATCTACCCAACGTGCCGGGAATCGAACGACCTTATCAGCGCTTGCAATCAAACCCTTCGGAAGGGTTCCGGCCATTTTCCCGTCGAAAGACTGACCGAATCGTCAAGCCTTCGAAAGCCGCAACCCATTGCAACTGATGTAATATTCATGTACGTTGATATAACAGTGAATTTTCAATTGACGCACTGAGGGGTTGCAACGGACACTCTCATGAATATCTGTCAACAAATATCATAAACTTTCCTGCTTTTATCGGTTGACAAAAATCATGTAGGCTACAAGATCACCCTTCCTAGATAGGGATAACTATTTCACCACCAGTGTTTTAACAAATTCATATTATATAGCGATAACTTCGATTTTGATCTGCTATAGTGAGGTCCACGTTATAATGGCAGTGGAAAAAGATCTGTTCTCCTATCTTTCTGCACTGCCATTATAACGTGGACCTCACTATAGCAGATCAAAATCGAAGTTATCGCTATATAATATGAATTTGTTGAAACACTAGTGGTGAAATAGTTATCCCTATCTAGGAAGGGAGATCTTGTAGCCTACATGATTCTTGTAAAATTTGAGAACAGAAAGATCTGTTCTCCTATCTTTCTCCACTGCCATTATAACGTGGACCTCACGTTGTCGATTCTCGGCCTCAATTCATTATATTTCTGCATTGTCAAAAACAGATTTGGCATCGTTGCGGAGCTGGAAAAGCATAGTAGCCTACTATTTGCTTTGTCGAATGATAGACAAGGATAGCAGCATCAACGTTAATCGAATACTGTCATTATAACATCACCATAGAGAAAACTACTATAGTTGACCGCACGAAAATAGCCCAATGGAAATCGAACAGATGAGTGCAATGTTGCCAAATGAGAATTGATCAACGCCTTGGAGGAAGGAAGGTGTGGAGGAACAGTTACCTATGCTTCCCATGCATTGGAAGTGTAGTGCGTTCGGCCATCTTGGCATGCACACCTTCAAGCGCTATTATTTGAATTCTTATAAGCAAAAAACAGATTCAATCTTGTCATTTAGCTAAGTCTAGGTGATGTTTTTGAAATCAAGAGACAATAGATGCATTACATCAGCTGGAGCTGACAGTAGGTTACATGTTTTGTGTATGCCAAGATGGCCGACTCTGAATTTCTGATCTACACTTCCCTTTCCTAACTGTTCCTCCACACCTTCCTTCCTCCAAGATCAACGCTGTCAACAACTGATTATAAATATTTTCATCATAAAGTTCACGAACTGGCAACGTCTATGGGTGGGGATATTTCTATCAGTCGTTCATCATCTGTTCTTATCTCCATCGGACTATTCTCGTGCGGTTGACTAGCCTCCCGTGCTGCGAACTTCTCTTGAAACAGCCGGGAGCTTACTATTTTTGAACGATCATTTCCAGAAGAATATTCATAAAGATGGAAATAATTTGGAAGTTGAATTTGTTCAAATGCTAATTTATGAATTATCCTTCAATATTAAGCGAGTAATTTCTGTATTTATATATCTGGTTATTTTCATATCTGGTTATTTTTATATCTGACTATTTTTATATCTGGTTATTTATGTTTAACGGATCTCGAAAACGGCTCCAACCATTTCCACGAAATTTGTAACATAGAAGGTTTATGATATGAAGACTCGATTGCTCTAGGTCTCATCCCTGAGAAAACTCTCTGAACGACATGAAAAGGATAATTCATCCTTGGCTGAAACAGCTGTGGATAGTAAAAAAGTGAGTATGTGAGAAATAAAAATATCGCATCTCCGAAATTCATAAGATGACGTATAGCCAGCTGTGAAATATAAACACGATTATTTTATAGAATTGTGTTCTGTTTATCAATAAATAAAATAACGAGCGAAGCTCGGTGCCCTGATATTCATTATTAAACGAAATTCCAATCAAATGCTGTAAATCACCCCGAAGACTTCTGCTACTGCAAGTATTGACAACAGGGTGAACAGCTAGATGGAAATTCGATTAGCGCTACCATACAAAAATTATTTGCCAGCCCGGGTATCGAACCCAGTACCTCCTGGTTGCCGGACAGGAATGCTTACCCTTACACCAAACTGACAATCCCTGGATAGCAGCGCTCATTTTATACGAAGCCATAGCGGCCAGCCAGTCTATACTAGCGGCCAGAATATTTACACTTCTTAACAGAAATATCAACAATGATGTGACCATGTATTCAATCCATTTTATTCCATTATTGAAAATCACATATCAGGAGAGAAAATCTACAGATACATTGTACTATTCTTCTCTCAAATTTAGATAACATTGAAGATTCTGAAATGGGGTTTTGATCTCACTTTTCTTAACTTTGGTACATTTCCACTCAAAAACAACTTCAACAAGGAACTTTTAATTTTGACGGTTGATGAACTTGATAAATAACAAAAATGATATAGTCCAAAACTCATATCACCAATAATTCAATTATCAATCTCTCATCCCACTTCCAAGATTCTAGCCCAGTCAAATGGTCGTTTTTCAGGAAACAACCCCGAAAGAATTTTTCTCGACGATATGTATTTTGGGGCGCTGAATTCGAATCTGAAATTTGCTGACACGCTAGAGTGCGGATCCACCCCCGAACCCCCAAAAATCCCTAAAATTTCGGACTTTTTTCATTTTTCCATTTAATCTCGAAAACTTCGAGTTTTTGGAGAAGAATTATCCTTTACAAAATTGAAGATAATATAGTTCACAATAAATTGATTGGTCACGTAGGATTCTACCATTCTTGGTTCCGGGGCTACGAATTTTCAAAAAAAAGTACTTTTTAAGTGGTTTTCAAAATTATGCAAACCTACCACTTCTACCCTATACAACTTCAATATTTCTCTAGTATGAATAAAAACCACACATTACGTGAAGGAACAATAATTCTGAACAGGATTCCTTAGGAATTTTTCAATTTAGTAATTGTGGGAGGGGGAATACAACCAAATAATAGAAAATCATGTCCTCCAGTCAAAATACAAATTTTTCATTATAATTCCATGCTTCCCTAACAAAAAAATACATAATTCGGCTGAAATAAACTCACAAGGGTTATTTTCTATGAGAATCACCTGTCAGAAACATTCAATTTCAGTATTTCCCAGCGGGGGGTACGTCATAAGGATATATCAAGGTTCAAAACTTTAAACACTTATAACTTTTGACAGAATAATCAGGTCAGTAGAGAATAATTTTTCTCCAAAAACTCGAAGTTTTCGAGATTGAATGGAAAAATTAAAAAAAGTCTGAAATTTTAGGGGTTTTAGGGGTGAAGCCGCCCTCTGGCGTGTCAGCAAATTCCAGATTCGAATTCAGCGCTCCAAAATACATAATTATAGAACCGTCGAGAAGAATTCTTTCGGGGCTGTTTCGAAAACGACCATTTGACAGGACTATTCCCAAAAATGCTGATTGCAGATGAGATGGATTCGTTAACAATATGAAGACAAATAAGTGAGAAGTTCAATCTTGTTATCCAACTCAGATAAGATGAGAAGAATATTTTGAAAAATATAGCAACTCCCTCCACTAACCTAGTAGAGTTATTAGGGTATCGGAAACCGTGTACTGTACAGTTTTTGTTGGTTTTTCAATTTTTCGCTAAGCAATATTTCATTATTGATTTATAGTTAGTCGGAGCTCTTCATCTCTAGATTTCATAACCCTGTTACAACGAGGCCCTATATTATAAAATGTTGTGGTGTAGAATCAATAACACTAGTGAAGTCCACGTTATAATGGCAGTGAATTGAGTACTTGAGTACTTTATTTATGTAGATTACAATATATACTGGCTTTTACAGTTATATACAATAGCTTACAATACAGCAAAATTATAGATGTATTTACACAATATAGACTAAGAAAATGATTTTTGAACTGCATCTGATATGAAAAAAGCTATAGGTAATATTGTTATGCATCTACATAAATTGGCGGAGCTTTGGACATGTCAATGTCCATTCTTTGGAAAAAATATTCAAAATATCCTTCTCACTAACTCTCTACCATTGAACAGAGAAAGATGTGGAGAAAGATGCGAGGACAGCGTTGCCGATACTCTGCATTGCCACTGCCTTCCATAGAGGATAGCTGATACTGGTATATCTAATGTGATATTAACTGTTCATTGTTTGAGATTAACAATTATACTTCATTTGGCGAAAAAAGATATTATTTTCATCAATCATTTTTTTGTAATTGAAATTGGATATTTTGGTTATGAATTATATTTCTATATTGTCGGAAAAACGATCTGACAATGTTGAGGAGCTTTGTCGGATGATAGACAAGGATAGCAACACTGATAGCATACCTCACTTTGGTATCATTAATAGTTTCTGCATCTCTTTCCAATTCGAGGTAATCCTCCATGCGGTATCCTAAATTATGCATTTTTGTAGTCATTTCACTAACTAATTTAGTCCAATTTAAATTTTGTAGCTATTTTACAAGAAAATTGTGTTCATTCTGGATTGTTATATTTATTTTCTAATAAACCCACTCGGTTCTTTATCACTGTCGTTATTAACTAGATAGTTAATTCATCCATGTTTTTATTTCTTCCAAGTTTATTTGTTCTTCCATGTAATATACATTTTTCTTTTCTGATCCTTGTATTGTTTTTGCTAACCTAATAAATATTTTTTTATATATTTTTTTTATATTGTTTAAACAGCTGATACTCTCACTCAGCGGTAAGGGTTTTGCCCTTGCTGGGTGGTGCCATGTAATTTTAATTTATTTGTAAAATAGCATAATATTATAATCTAGAATATTTCTTTTGTAAGTTTTGTATTTTGTATTTGTTTTCATGGGCAATAAAGATGTTAAAAAAAATAAAAAAAAAGATGAAATAAATAAATATGCTCGTAAAGTTAATCAAATACTGCCATTATAACGTGGACCTTAAATATAGGGAGATGATACAAGGATGATAGACAAGGATAGCAACACCAATGTTAATCTAATACTGCTATTATAACGTGGACCTCACTACAGGAAGATGATGCAAGGATGATAGACAAGGATAGCAACACAAATATCAATCAAATACTGCCATCATGCATCACTTTAGCATCTTACATTTGAAGATATATATCTATACATATAATCACATGTATAGAATACATCATATTTCCATTCAGTTTTCCAGACAGATTTCCTTGCAGCGTGTGGAAATTCATGAAATTTTGTTGAGTATAATCGCTCACATCTATATCTATATCTATGGTTCTCCTAAGCATCCTACATCCAATCATTTATATCTATACATATCAGCTAATGTATAGAACACATCATAGCTCCATTCAGTTTCCAGAAAGTTTTCCTTGCTCGTGTGAAAATTCATGAAATTTTGTTGTTTATAATCGACTAGCCGTCAGGCTCGCTTCGCTCGCCATATCCGTCTAGCCAGGGGGCGGCTCGACTGGATCGTCCAAGAGTGAGATCAGCAGGCTCGCTTCGCTCGCCTGCATTTTTTATTTGAGCATTTTTATCATATGTTAGAACAATCCAGTCGGGGGTCCAGACTAAACTTCTGACTAAAAGGATATGGCGAGCGAAGCGAGCCTGACGGCTAGTAATATAATATTCCCAGGATTGAAGTAGCAGTGCCCAATCAATCTTTCCGCGATAAATGCATTTAAATCTTCAACTTGGTGCCAACCTAACAAACAAAGTCAACTCAACTTAATGCCAACCTGACAAAATTATTAATTTAGTTGCCAGTTAACAACTGTTTCGAAGAGGTACTCTATCTAGATTATAGTTCTATAGTAACATATGATATGGAAATTTCAATTATAATTAAGAGATTGGGAGAAGAAGAATATACATGCTAAAAGACGAACTTTAAACCCTTAAAAACAACCCTTAGAGTTAAAATATTGCCAAAAGATTTCTTAGTGCGCCTCTAAAGGGCCAACTGAACATACCTACCAAATTTGAACGTTTTTGGTCCGGTAGATTTTTAGTTATGCGAGTGAGTGAGTGAGTGAGTGCCATTTCGCTTTTATATATATAGACTATATCTATATCTATGGATCTCCTTAGCATCTTACATCCAATCATTCATATCTATAGATATGAACTAATGTTTAGAACACATTCAGTTTTCCAGAAAGTTTTCCTTGAAGTGTGTGAAAATTCATGAAATTTTGCTGTCTATAATCGATGACTACATCTATATCTATGCATCACTTAAGCTCCTTACATCCAATCATTCATATCTATAGATATGAACTAACGTATAGAACACATCATATTTCCATTGAGTTTCCCGTGAAGCTTTCCTCTCTCATCCGTCAATCAATCGATTTCCGTTCTCCACGATTTAGAAAACTGAGCAGGCCTCCATTAAACATTGGACTTTTCTTTTCATGTGGCCTCTCTGTGCACTCTAGATGTCTAAAGATGATGGATTGAAGAAATCCCGCGCCATAGAATAATGGAAGTTGTGTGGATTGGAGTGGATGTGTGCCCTAAATTCGTGAAAGTGGGTTTTCTCCATCGTATGAGATGGTATTTAGTTCAACACGTGCCTCAACGCCAATTCATTACCGAATCATGACAGTTCACACGTGTTTCTGGGCAAATTCATTAACAATGTTTTATTGCTGTTTGTAGACAAGATTCTCTGTATTTTCTTTATTTCAACTATCATAATTTATTGATTTTCTTTTCTCAACAATAATGAATTCGGAGACCTATAAAATCTTTGTTCTATACAATCATGTTGACTATGTTGATATACTGATTTGACTAGTAGTTCTGTGAACAGTAGACCTCACGCAGTATTCTCATCCACAAGTACCTGATTGAAACTATAGACTTTTATGGTAATACAGCAATAGACTGGCTTCTCCACACATCTGTGAAATCACTTGTCAGCTGATTTATAATGAATAATTCTATAGTCTGATTTTTACTCAAATATTGGCGTATGAAGGAGGCTCCTTTTCACTTTTATATTATCCTTGAAATGCAAAATCTCCAAAAACCTTGTATATACGTCGACGCGCAATTAAAAAAGAAACATACCTGTCAAATTTCATGGAAATTTATTACCGCGGTTCGCCGTGAATGCGCAACTTAAAAACATTTAAACATTAAAACATTTAAACATTTAAACATTAAGGGGAATGCCAAACCGTCGACTTGAATCTTGGACCTCACTTCGTTCGGTCAATTAACTTATTTCCTGATAACATGATTTGAATTTATGTTTTCTGGAGAATAATTATCAAGAATATTAAATGATATTTGATCAATGTTTTTACACAGTCTATACACTTCCGTGAGGACTGAGCACAACAAATATACTTTTAGGAAACAAGCTCTCATCAGATATCAAGGAATAAATTGGAAGTTTATCAGAAGTTTATCATAAGAATCAAAAGTTTATAAAACGTTTATCAGAAGTATCAGAAAATCCTTTTAAGTATCAGAAGTATGTCAGAGAAGTTTATCAGAGTTTCATGAGAAGTAAAAACTTATTGAAAGAATCAGAAGTTCATTAAAGTTTGAGCTATTCATTCACTGTATGTAATAGACCTAATAATAATTAATAAGATTCTGAATGCATCAAGATTATTGTTTCCTTTCCTTCTGTAAAACTTTTAATATGCAAGTCTGGTTTGCGCACAGGCACTTTTTGCCCATGCAGACCATTTTCTAAAGATTTATTTGGCTCAGTGTAATCATGAGGTTGTTTTATTCTTTGTTGTTGTTTTATATTGAAAATGAGTACATAAGATTTTTGCTCTGTAAATTGCATTTCTATTTGAAATGAATATTTTCTGTCTATCTGTCAAAGTATTGTTGAATAATTGTTTCAACGTCTTTCAAATTGCATAGAAATCAATTCAATGCAATTTGTCAATTCTTTGCAACTATGCGATGTGAAAGACATCAGAACAATTCATAAAATTTATCCTCAAAAGGCTTATGTAGTTCGAAATATTTATTGTTCATACAATCTCACTATAGTAAGGTGGTTATAATAGAGTTACATTGATAATGCTATCCCTCTCTATCTTTCGACAAAGCAGATAGCGCTATCTTTTTCTAGCTACGCAACGTTTCCAGATCGTTTTTTAACAATGTAAAAAATGTTTAATCTCAATCATGGAAATTCATCATTGAATAATTGAAATAGTTATTTGTGCAACTATTGCGCAAAGTGACAGTTTGCTGCACCGAGAGAAACGTTTACGCCCGAGCCGTAGGCGAGGGCGGAATGGTTTCTTGAGTGCAGCAGAGGAACTTTGCGCACGTATTTCACATTTAGTTTTTCCTACAGTTACCATTGAATATGAAAAGTGGGTAATCATGGGTAAAATTGCCTGAAATGCATCAAATGTTTTTCTGTGTAATTTAATTATTGATAAAAACCCTAATCCTAAAATCCTAAAGTCCTCGTTGTCCTTGATTATAATATATAATAGTAATAATTAGCGCGTTGTGCTTGGTTGCACCTCTGCTCACTATAGCAGCCACAGCAGTCACTGTTACCAACTTCATTTTGATTTTGCTGCACTGTTGCTCCATATAACCTACGAAGTATTTTGCGTTGCCATGTTGCAAATCTGGAGTGCAGAAAAATATTTCCCGCACTAGAGCGGAAAAGTGATTCTTTGCGTTCTGTAATCAGTGCAGCAATGGCCACTTTTCAACGTAACTGTAGGAAAAATACTTTCTTGATGAATAAAATGTAATTTGAATATACATTATTTGAATAAGAATGAATAGTATAAAAATGGTGAGTAAAAAATTATATGAAAAAATGAAATGACGTCATCAAAATGGTGACAGTTTAAAATAAATCTCATCATAATTTGACACTGTCAGTATACCTCATAAAATGACAGCGATGCTTCTCATCTATTCCATACTGACAGTATATTGTGAATCTCCAAACCAGGAAGTGATGTTATTTACCACACAGGTACAGCAGTAGTGGGAAGGCATTCCTGGACGGGAGATGGTGTTAAGGGGCCCAGGGGGGCCCTGAGGGGTGAAAGGGGGTACTGAGGGATGCAAGCGGTCCTGATGGTACAGGGGGGTAGTATGATGTGACTAAGGTATGTTGTGACGTGTCTGAGTCCCTTGGGACAAGTATCAGTCCTAACACATCAGCCCTTTCACTCTCTCATCCATTCTCTCTCTCTCTCTCTTTCACTATCTCTTTGACTATCTATCTCTCTTTCTCTCACTCACTCCCTCTCCCACTCTCTCACTCTCCCAATCTCACTACCTCTCACATTATCAAACTCATTCCCACTCACTCACTCTCACGCACTCTCACTCATTCTCTCTTTTACACTTACTCTCTATCACTCATTCTCTCTCTCACTTTCTCACTCTTTCTATCTCTCTTTCTCCTCTCTCTATCTCTATCCATCTCATTCCTACTCACTTACTCTCACGCACTCTCACCCACTACACTCTCCTACACTTACTCTCTCTCTCTCTATCTCTGTCCCACTCTTACTCTCTCTCTCTCTCACTCTCTCTCTCTCCAGCTCTCTCTACTCCATCCTACAAACCTACATACCAACTAACCGGCTCCACCGTTTTGAGCAGATATTATTATCGGATAAATTCAAAATGGCAGACTCTTGATTCCCTAGGGAGACACTCATTCTGGTGGCCTGTAGAATATTCAGGTAACTTATTTTTTAGCCATAGCTGAAAATAAAAACTGAGTTTCACTGGATTTTGCTCAGTTTTCATAATATCAGAACTTTGAACCTAGTTGAAACTTCCAGTGGATAATATTAACTGGAACTAAAATATTCCCTCAATGCTTGGTGATATAAAGGCTTCAGATTGAGCCTGGATCCTCGCTAGATGTTTTGAGAATCAACCAGAGAATAGGATGAATAGAACTGAATGAATACAACTTACATGAGAAGAATGAAAAGGAGTGAATATATTTTATGGAACTACTGAAAATATAAAAATATCAAATTAAATAGTCATGAATATGTTAAAGTCATGGATATGAAAAAGTTATCAATCTATCAATTCATTCAATATGGAATTGATATTGATGAATCTGTTCAAATGGAATCATAAACACTCTCGATTGTGTCAAATCAATCATCAAAGATTGACAGAGAAGGAAATCTGTTGACTAAATCCTCTACTGAAGTCAAAATTGTATCAGAATTCCATTCTTGTATCAGAGTCTTAACCATAGAGTAAATATACAGATCAATGATTCCGTTGAGAGATACCTAGATTATTTGTCTCTGGTCTCAAACTTTTATTGAATTCTCATCTCTGTATCAACTGAAGTCTGTGATGGAATTGGAACCATCCTTAACAAAACTAGTTGTTACAAGGTTGGGAATTTGATACAAGGTCTAAACTGTGAAGCTAGATTGAAATTTTGATAATTATAAGTTTGCAGAATCATGGGAAATAACTAGTACTTTCGTCATTATATTTCCATTTTTTGACAATATAGAACACGATTATTTCTATATATATATCAGTCCCATTCTCGAGTGACAAAATTCAACGTTTGAAGAATTATAGGTAATTACTAGCATAGAGGAACAATAGCATAAATAGATATCTAATGGTATAGGGCATTTATGTCGCAACTCTTACTGTTATCTCAAGCCGATAGTCGTAGTAGTTGTTTTTGGTGAAACTGTGTGACGCTGGTAGTCTCTCATATTGTGCCGATCATACACTCGTACCTGGTCAAAACAGTGTAAATCGACAGTAATCGGCTTGAGATAACAGTAGAAGTTGCGACATAAACGCCCTATACCATGGGATATATTCTATTTATGCTATTGTTTCTCTATGCTAGTAATTACCTATGATTCTTCAATCGTTAAATTTTGTCACTCGAGAATGGGACTGATATATAATATAAAACTAATCGTGTTCTATATTCTCAAAAAAATGAAAATATAATGACGATACTAGTTATTTCCTATGATTCTGCAAACTATGTATTCATGCTATTGTTTCTCTATGTTACTAGTAACGTCAATATATAATATATGTATATAATCTGTTCGTGTTTTATATTTAAATATAAAACACGAACATACTCATTATATTCATCCTATTCTTAAGTGTCAAAAATTCATGTTAAATGAGCAGCCTACATCGAATTCAATGAAACTAACAACAAATCAATTATTTCAATCTCTATCACCGTAATTTGTAACAAAAATTCCCATTGCAGAAACGTAGTGCAAACCTGAGTAAACCATTCCCTGACGTCATATTTTCTCAAGATTCTTGAGACTGAATTTTTGGCGGTGACATTTCACGCCAGATTCTAGCAGCCGAAAACAAACAGCCTGGCAACATGGCACAGCTCAGCCATTCTGCTCAACGACTGAGAAAAAATGGCGGAAATAGGAGGAAAAAATGGCGAAAATGGAAGAAAAAATGGCAAAGACACTGGTGATGGATGGAGAATCTGCAGCCTAGGCAGTTTATATTTCATGGCGGCGCAAGTTCACAAGTCCTCGGCGCTTATTCGTTTTCCTCTCATGTGCTCTCTCTCTCACGTTCGCATGCTCTAAAATGATTCTGAGTGCTCCCCGAAGTTCAATACAGGGTGTTACAGCATACGAGTTATTTCTCCATGTCGTAGTAGCCTACTTGTAGTACCTTTTATTGAGCCAGATATGTTTGACAGGGGAATTTACTTTGGTGACAAAATATTTTCTGAAGATAATTTTTTGGTCTTGCAAAAATTATTTATTTAATATGTTCCGAATATTTCCCATTTCAGTGATATTAATGTGAAATATGTCTTTCATGTTTGGGTCTTATAATAAATGACTCCAAAACTAAATTTATACATTTTACAAGAAACCAGGGGGAAAGGATGAGCAGCCTGAAAATAGATGAACATTGTCACCTGGTCATATGGGACATATATATGGATCATATATTTATCTCATATTGATCAGGATTTTAGAGTTTTAAATCGTAAAAATTTAATGAACAGTGTTTTTGTCCTTGAAAAATCTTTGTCATCGACAGAAATATTGTTTATTTCATTTTGTTATCAAAATTAATGTAGCTTCTCTTTTGTTTTTAATAACAAATGTGCCGCTTGTGCGACAGATAAAAATATCTACTTGAAATGGCTTCATGTTCGGCATTGACTGAGTTATATTTAATACCCAAAATTTTACTTTTGGCCGGAGAGTCAGTGTGTGAGCTCGTTCGATAGGACTGAGAGTTAAGTCCGGCTGATCCAGTGAAAAAGGCTAGATCTCGGTTCGTTTAATAGTACAATTATTCTGTCACAGATCGGGCAGTATAAAAATAATTGTATTGTTAAGGGAGACGGGTTCTGAGCCTATTCATTGGTTCACTTAATATTTGTTCATTCTTTAAAAAATACTGAATTCGCGAAATACCAGTGGATGCCAAAGTGGGAAGCTATTTCAAAAAGGTAGGTGACTACTGAATCATTTTTTCTTAAATTTTCATAGCCACAAACATTGAATCCTCATTAGCAGCAAGCGAGTGTTTTCCCCTTTAATTCCTATCAAATATTGTTTTATAATCAAATTAATCTTGTTTTGTTCAAATGTATATATGTTAAAGATTCATTAGTTAAAGTTCTAGTTATTCTGTTCTTTCTTGTTATCATAGTTTTTTTCCCCTTACATATTTGGTGTAGTCACATCGTGCTTACATATTTGGTGGAGGCTTCTCCCGCCGTTCCATATCGTGCTTACATATTTGGTAGAGGCGTTCATAGTTCTTATCCGGCTTACAACATGAATTCGAACAAGTGCAGGAATTCAAATATCTCGGAGTGACAATCTAAAGTGAAAATTTAGATAGTGTAGAGATACAAAATAGTGTAAACTCAGCAAACAGGTGTATGTAGGCCTGCAAAAACTACTTTTTCAAAGTCCCTATTTCACAGAACGAAGATCAGTCTATACAACACAATTATAAGTCCAGTGTTACTCTATGGGTCTGAAACTTGGATAATGACCAAGAAATAACAACAAAAGCTTATAGTGTTTGAAAATAAAGTGCTGCGAAAGATATATTGGCCCACGCACGAGCAAGAAGAATGGTGGGAAAACATAATAAGGAAATCAGAGACCTCTACAATGAACCAGACATTGTAAGTAGAATAAAATGTAAGAGATTACAATGGGCAGGGCACATACTCAGGAGAGGAAAAGAGTCCAAGCTGAAAAAAGTTTCAACACTCAACCCCCTAGGAAGAAGACCCCGTGAGAGACCCAGACAGAGATGGTGGCAAAAGGTTAAGACTGACATGGAGTGACTTGGAGCGACAGAAAGAGATCCTGAGGGGTGGAGACAGTTTGTTGGTGCGGCCAAATATCAACTCAGATATAGATGGCCCAGGGAGTAAGTAAGTAAGTATATTTGGATTTGAAGCATCTCAATCCAAAAAGTCACTCTGTGCAAATAATTAACAACTGAGAATATTTTGAAGTGAACAACTACAAGTCTCAACCTACTTCGGACGATGTGTAACCTCATCTAAATTTGGGAGAGGAATAGCACAAGGTTACCTTAATTTTCTCTCCCTATTATTTTGGTGATGTTAATATTGTCAATGAAGAATTTCAAAGAATATAGTATTAACAGTTAGAGATAAACTAGTTACTGTTGTATAGGGCTGGGCTTAGACAAAAAGAGCGAATCTTCGCTTTTTTTGCTGAGGGTGATACTCACATGAGCTCTAGGCTTGTGCGTGGGTAATAAGGCGGTTTATAATGTGAAATGAATAAGCCGTCAGTGAAGTTACAACTCAATTCAATTCAAATGTTCAGTATTAATATTACAACACAAAGGACAACGCAATTAGGATGAAATATAATCTATACTAATCTAAAGGAAAGAACCTATAATCTGTACTAATCTATGAATTATGGATTAATCTATAATTCTACTAATAACCTGAGAACCTATAATCTATGATCTATTCTATTTTATAATTCTTCTCTATTCTATAGATTCATATATAGATTAATCTATAACCCTCCTAATCTATACTCTTAAGGAAAGAACTAGCTTATACACTTGAGGGATAGGAAAATTATGTTTTATGCATCATCACGTCTCAACTACCGGACCGACCAACTCGAAATTCTCAATATCGAGTCTTGATTATCAACCAAAGATGGTTATCGGACCGTTTTCATTTCTTCAAGATTCCATTACGTCAAGTTTTTCTTGTAGAGCACGGGTTACATGTGTTACAATAGTTACAATAATCTCCAAACAAAATTTTTCTTGTTCACTTACTGTAAACTTTTTTTATAAAAAAATACTTTCATAATACTTTTTTCTGAACATACTCTACAATTCACTACTACAGCGAGATGTTGTCAGTGTCCCTCATAAACGACATCAATGTTGACCAATTCAACCCCCTCTGACAGTTTATATTGAATTCCATTGTGAGCGACACACATTGTCTCAAAGGCGGTGGAGGTCTAATTAGGACGTAGTAAATATGTTAAACAGCAGCGCTTATGGCGGTCGGAATGTGAACTAAACCGTCAACACGGAAATGCCTGTCTGACTTGAGTACCTCATATGGCACACAGGGGTGTGTTTCGGCGGCTGAAATGGGTCATGATGCATTAAGACCCTGTACCCAAGGGTGCCAGGGTTCATCAATCTTCTATTAGACCTGAAGATGAATGGAGGGACCGCTTTGTATCTTGCATAAGTGAAAGCTTGTTACCTGGATATTGTTCTGAAATTGATGTAACAGCGCTTCAATTATACAAGACTCGGGTTAAGAGATTGTCGATAAATACGATCGATCGAGTTGAATCTCGATATAAGTTGATTGATAGATCAATTGATTATGATGAATATAATAGCATAGAAGAAAGATAGTGATTGAGCTATGATTGGATTCTCTTTGATAAAATTGAAGTCCACTTCATGATGGCAGTGTTTGATCCTTGTTTATCATTCGACAAAGCAGATAGCTCTATCCTTTTCTAGCTCCGCAACGTTGCTGGATCGTTTTATAGGATTGTAGGAATATAGTTAATTAACAGAATATCTTAATTATGGAAATTCCTCATTCAGAGCCGATTTCCGAGCTCGGGAATTGGCTAAATTTGTAGAGTTTGAACAGCCGGAGTCAAAAAACTTTAAAAATCTGGTCCGCCATATTGAATGCAACTTTATTGTTTTAAATAGGAAGGTGGTCATGCGATACATGACTTCGATACGAAATTTCAAGAAAAAAAGAATGGCGGAGACCCGCACATCGATATCTCAAACCGTTCAGAAGATATTCACATTATTAATCAATATCATGCATATCAGAAATGAAATACATGAGTGATATTGATTAATAATGTGAATATCTTCTAAACTGTTCCAGATATCGATGTGCGGTTTTCACCATTCTTTTTTCTTGAAATTTCGTATCGAAATCATGTATTGCATGACCAACTTCCCATTTTAAAAAAAAGTTGCATTCAATATTGCGGATCCAAGATGGCGGACCAGATTTTTGAAGTCATAGTAAAGTAATATTTTCAATTTGAGAGGATCCCCAATCACATCCACCTTGGAATCACAATTTTTCATGAGATACCAAGCCGTTCTCATACTTTTTCTCTCCTTTCTGCTTTGAATAGTATTGATTGATAATGTGAATATCTTCTGAACGTTACGAGATATCGATGTGCGGTTTTCACCATTAACTTTTTCTTGAAATTTCGTATTGAAATCATGTATTGCATGACCACCTTCCCATTTCAAAAAATAAAGTTGCATTCAATATGGCGGATCCAAGATGGCAGACCAGATTTTTGATGTCATAGTAACGTGGTAATTTTCAATTTGCATAGGATCCCCAGTCATATCCACCATCAAATTACTTTGTGTATGAGATATTAAGCCGTTCTCAGACTTTTTACCCCCTCTGTATGTTTCTCTTATGATAGCCTACAAGTTCCCGTAGAGTACTCATGTTCAGCGGGTTGCATAAACAATGCCTTCTTTGTGTTTTCAATTTTAAAGACTAGTCCTATATTGATGTCCACGTTATAATTGTAGACTAGTATTTGATTAACATTGGTGTGCATTCGACAAAGCGGAAAGCCCTGTCCTTTCTAGCTCCACAACGTTGCCAGATCGTTTTTTGACCGAGCGAAGTGAGGTCTAAGATTCAAGTCGACGGTTTGGCATTTCTCTTATGACCGGTTTCACCAACCTCGATCAAATATAGCCTAGCCATGGTCAATTAGACCATAGTCAAAATTTGATCACTCGTTCAAACATACAACTGTTTCACCAACCTCGGGATTGATCAAAACTCCGTCGATCAAATTTGAACATGGTCAACTCTTGTAGCTATACTTTTCTGAAGTTGGCCAACATGTTTGCTGGCTTGCTATTGGCTACATCTGATTTTTATGGATATAAGTTACTGAGATATTGCAATTTTTCAAATGCTAATGAATTGATAATTATTATTATTAAACGAGAATCCAAATTCAATTCTGTAATATCGTGAATATAGTGACACCCAATGATACTCAATATCAGTTTCGCTGCTCATATTAAGAGGGAAATTTGCGCTGAATGCTCTTTTTACTTTACCGTCAGGCCGTCGAAAATTCATATTACTGTACTTTTTTTGTAATTACTGTACTAATTTTCCTTCATATTCATTATTTCGGGGCAGGCCCATCTTCTTATATACCCCCCTGGCACAGACGTTTTGTATAATCACACATGTACATAATTTATAATAATATTTCAAATATGAATTGAATACTTTCCTACAAAGAATTTACAAATCACCATAATTTTTGACAATTTTTCTATGGACAAAAGAACATTCCAATTCTGATGAGATACATTGGTTGATGTGAGGATTGAATAGCATAGGCCTACTGTGTGATAGAAGAGTAAAGCAAATCTTTTTCAAAATCTTCCTTTATTTTCTATACTATAATAATTTACAAATAATTAAAAGATTCCGAGAACAAACCTAATAAATAACTTACTACAACTAAATATTCAATCGCACTAAGAACTTTGAAATTTTTCATTGCGTCAAAAGCATATGGTAACCTACAAGCAAGCAAGAGAATTGATCGAGCCAGTCTTTGGACCGTGTTCAAATAATTTGATCGCCCGTTCGGCGGCAGTCGAAATTGACCATTGGTTTGACCGTGGTTGAACGTAACTGGTGTTTGTGGAACGAATTATTTCTGATTTGACCAGCTGATAGACTTCAACCATGTTCAAATGCCTTGATCAAGGTTGGTGAAACGGGGCATTAATGTTTGAATGTTTATATGTTGCGCATTTACGGTGAAACGGGGTAATAGATTTTCATGGAATTTGACAGGTGTGTTCCTTTTTAAATTGCGCGTCGACGTATATACAAGGTTTTTGGAAATTTTGCATTTCAATGATAATATAAATGGAAAAAGGAGCCTCCTTCATACGCCAATATTAAAGTAGAAATCAGACTATAGAATTATTCATCATAAATCAGCTGTTTAGTGGACTATAATACGACCCGTTCAAGAACATTGAACATCTTGAAAATGTATCTTTCCATCAACTTTAGTAGACAGTTGACTATAATACTACCCGTTCAAAAACATCGAACATCTTGAAAATGTACCTTCCCAACAACGTTGTAGACAGTTGCAGCCAGACCTGATAACAGCGCTCACACTTACATTGCGGGCCGACACGTCATGGTACGATAGGACAGAAAGCTCTATGTTTATTTAGGATTTCTTCTAGACATTTTAAATTGATAAATTATTTATCAACTTTCGAGAAAACATAAAAACAGGTCAATGTAAGTTACTGAGCGCGAGGTCTACTGTTCACAGAACTACTAGTTCTAACAATGAAAAGGAAATATAACAAGGAAATATGATCAATCAACAAAATCTACAATCTCAATCATGAAAATTCATCATTCAATCATTAACAAAATTTATTCACTGAAATGTAGCTTATCATACAGTTAATATTACATCAGTTATACCGGTTTTAGCTATATTCTATAGAAGGCAGTGGAAAGGTAGAAAATCGATAATGTTCTCTTTCTTTTCTCCCACTGCCATTATAACGTGAACCTCACCATAGTAATTTATATATAGTGAAGTCCACGTTATAATGATATCAGAACAACGTTGCCGAACCTCTGTCTTGTCAATTCCTTCTATATATGGTAGCTGATACAGGTTTATTTATGTAATATTAACTATTCATTCTCGTTCAGAATAATCAATTATTATATTTTATCAACCAAGAAATTATATTTTCCAATAATTTCATAATGATGATCATTATGAAATATTTATTCAATCAATTATCAATTCCACTTTGTTAAAAGATGACCTGGCAACAGAGCAAAGCAAGAAAGAGATAGCTCTATCCGTTTTGTTGAATGATAGACAAGGATAGCAATATCATTGCTAATCAAACACTGTCATATATTTAGGTTCACTATATTTGATCCTTGAGGTGTCCTTAAGAGCACCTCTCCACTGGGAAATACAAATCAAATCAAATCATCTTCTATTTTGAAAAAAAACGCAACTCAGTGAAATAAAGATATAAACTTCTATACAGTTAGTTCCTGTCAAAATGAAAATACTACTTGCTTAATCATTCTCAATTAATCTCTTTTCTGTATAGGGAAGGCTACTTGTAATATGAATATAAATAAAAATAAAAACCTCAGTACCCTTTTTTTGGTTGTGATAAAATATTTCAAAAAAGGATACTGAGATTTTTATTTTTATTTATATTCTCAACTAGCCGTCAGGCTCGCTTCGCTCGCCATATCCGTCTAGCCAGGGGGCGGAGCCCCCTGGACCCCCGACTGGATCGTCCAAGAATAAGATCAGCAGGCTCGCTTCGCTCGCCTGCATTTGTCATTTGAGCATTTTTATCATATGTTAGAACAATCCAGTCGGGGGTCCAGACTAAACGTCTGGCTAAACGGATATGGCGAGCGAAGCGAGCCTGACGGCTAGTAATATAATATTCCCAGGATTGAAGTAGCAGTACCCAATCAATTTTTCCGCGATAAATGCATTTACTCGTGAATCTTCAACTTGGTGCCAACCTAACAAAGTCAACTCAACTTAATGCCAACCTGACAAAATTATTAATTTAGTTGCCAGTTAACAACTGTTTCGAAGAGGTACTCTATCTAGATTATAGTTCTATAGTAACATATGATATGGAAATTTCAATTATAATTAAGAGATTGGGAGAAGAAGAATATACATGCTAAAAGACGAACTTTAAACCCTTAAAAACAACCCTTAGAGATAAAATATTGCCAAAAGATTTCTAGTGCGCCTCTAAAGGGCCAACTGAACATACCAACAAAATTTGAACGTTTTTGGTCCGGTAGATTTTTAGTTATGCGAGTGAGTGAGTGAGTGAGTGAGTCAGTCAGTCAGTCAGTGAGTGAGTGCCATTTCGCTTTTATATATATAGATTAGTATACAAGTAGGAGGTCAGTGAAAAAATAACTGAAATGAAATTCATCGAACGGGTGATTCTACCTCACTATAGTAACAATATTCTGATCTCTATACAGTGCATACTATGCATTACTCGTATAAATGCACTCAGCCCGATGAAGAAAATTGAAAGCTTCACTTTAAATTTTATAAAAAGCTCTACTCCAAATACAAAAAGCTCCACCCGTATTAAAAGCTTTCCTCCAAATAGAATCATGTCGCACTTTAATCTATGCTGGGAATAATAATTGTGGAATCCATGCATGCAGTTCTATAATATTTGCATGCACTTAAGAATAACATACCTGACACGTAATAAATCTCCATTGTTGCCGAAACATCACTGGAGAGCCATCCTATTAATAGTTGAACAAGTGCCAACTCTCATACCTATTATATGCTATATAAATGCATATATATAAATATGTTACAACCCTGTTGCCTCCCAGCAATATATATCAATTTGTCATCCAGATTGCGTACAACGTTACAAAACGCTAAAAATCTCAAATTCTACAGGGTTTACTCACACTGTTTGATCCCTCTCATACTCTCTCACTCACTCTCTCAATCTATTTCTCTTTCTCCCTCCCACACTTCCTCTCTCTTTGCATCATCCCTCTCTTTCCTCCTCTTCTCTATTTTATTTTCTCTTTTTTCCCCCTCCATCGCCGTGTACATTGAGAATTATTCATGTTGCGTTGCAGTATTTCAGCTGAAAATTTTTTCAGAGTTTCTTTGAGAAGAATAACTATTCTTTTTGAGAGAGGTCATTCCATTATTTACAAATTGTATAGGTCAGTACTGGCTCCATAATTCTACATCAATATTCACAAGATCATAAATTGCATGTTTTGCTGAGGATGATGCCCACATTAGCTCTAGGCTTGTGCGTGAGTGATGAGAGGGATGATTATTTCCACAAGATTAAAGATTGTTTGTTTCTTGAGGATGATACCCACATAAGCTCCAGGCTTGTGCGTGGGTAATGAGATGGATGATTATTTCTACAAGATTAGAGATTGTTTGTTTTTTGAGGATGATGCCCCCACTAGCTCTAGGCTTGTGCGTGGATGATGAGATGGATGATTATTTCCACAAGATCAAACATTGTTTGTTTTTTGAAGATGATGCCCACATTAGCTCTGGGCTTGTGCGTGGGTGATGAGATAGGTTATATATTCCACAAGATCAAAGATTGTTTGTTGCTTGAGGATGATGCTCACATTAAATCCAGTCTTGTGCGGAGGTGATAAAACAAATGATGATTCATTTTTTAAATTGGATTGGAGTTCTTTATTCATGGAAGTTGCAATATATTTCGGCTTACACACGTATTTTCAACTAGCAGGAAATCCGTGTTCCGCAAGGGTCCATTCTAAAACTTGACTAACTGAAAACTCGACCGAATGGAATCTTGAAGAGGTTGAAATGGGCCTAGAACCATCCTCGGTTCATTGAAAATCTATATGCAAAATTTTAAGTCGAGTAGTCTTGAGTGGTCCAGTAGCAGGCTACTAGTCTAGTAGTCCAATGCAAAATTTCAGTCCAGTAGTTCAGACGTGATGATGATTGCGGAATCAACGGACCAACGGAAATGAGTGGAATCAACGGACCAACGGAAATGAGTGGAATCAACGGACCAACGGAAATGAGTGGAATCAACGGACCAACGGAAATGAGTGGAATCAACGGACCAACGGAAATGAGTGGAATCAACGGACCAACGGAAATGAGTGGAATCAACGGACCAACGGAAATGAGTGGAATCAACGGACCAACGGAAATGAGTGGAATCAACGGACCAACGGAAATGAGTGGAATCAACGGACCAACGGAAATGAGTGGAATCAACGTACCAATCACTGGTGAGTTTCAATTTGGAGTCGTGACTACTAACTCTTCCTAAGCTCCGCCCTACTCTCCTCTCATTGGTCAACAGTGCACTTGTGGAGTCTGCCGGCAGGTGGCAGCAGCTACAGGATAACAGTTAGTTGATTGTGTGCCCCCTCATATTAACTTTAGCAACTGAAGATGACACTACTAGTACTAGTAGTCCTGTGAACAGTAGACTTCGCGCAGTTTTAAACCACAGTCTCCTCTAATACTGTCCATCAGAATAAATTCTGTCCTGTCCTGTCGTATCGGTGTATAAACGACTAATGGCTGTTTGGGTTGTTGTATTGACAATGCTGATAATTTGATATAACAGCTATGCTGCTATCATCAAAAGCTCACCGAGGTGAAAGCAAAGAAAAGTCGGGAGAGAATACTACTTCACTTCAACAATTTCATGCCTCACTGCATTCAATATTGATAGTCCACACAACAGCTGTGTTTTCAAAAAGTTACATTGAGATATTTAATTGCATGCAATTTATAATCCACTCGACATCTGATTTATGATGAATGATTCTATAATCTGATTTTCACTCTAATATTGGCGTATGAAGAAGGCTCTTTTTCCTTTTATATTATCATTGAAATGCAAAATTTCCAAAAACCTTGTATATAAGTCGACGCGCAATTTGAAAAGAACATACCTGTCGAATTTCATGGAAATCTATTGCTGCGTTTAGCCGTGAATTCGGAACATAAATATGAACATATAAACATGGGTAAAGAGAAATGCTAAACCGTCGACTTGAATCTTAGACCCCACTTCGCTTGGTCAATAATTGGTATGAATAAGAAAAAGGAGAATAAAAGACGAAGAAGAAGATAAAGAAGGCAGGAGAATAAGATAATGATGATTATGACGATGGAGAAGAGGGAGTTTAAGAAGCAGCTGTAAGAGGAAAAAGAACGAAAGATGGAAGGTGGAAAAATGTAGAACTAGAGCATAAATTCTGGAGAATGAAGCACATTGAGACAATCCGACATGAGCATAATACATTTTGTCTCCAAAATTGTATGGATCCAGATGTTCAATTATCTTCGTTCACAACAAGCATTCTCTAGTTTGATCCAGCCCCAGACTTCAGATAAAAATCGATAAGATAAATTAGAAACATTTGCAATATTTTCCCGTCGTCAAACAATGCAAAATAGCATGCATCATAATTATATAATTTATGTGTCAATCATCCTTCTCATCTCCCAAACAAAGTGAGCTCCTTTTTGTCTGGTTGAGTAGTTGATAACGTGTTGAATTCTTCAGATGGAAATAAATTGGGAGTTGCATTTGTTCAAATGCTGAACAATGAATCATTATTATTAAACGAAATCTTAATTACAGCATTCAATTGAGATTTTGTCTAATAATAATGATTCATTAATTAGCATTTGAACAAATGCAAGTTCCAACTTATTTCCATCTGTAGACTGTCTGGCCGCAATGGCTTTGTATGAAATGATCGCTGCTATCCAGAGATTGTCAGTTTGGTGTAAGGGTAAGCATTCCTGACCGGCAATTGGGAGGTACTGGGTTCGATTCCCGGGCTGACAAATAATATCTGTATAGTAGCGCTCATCGAATTTCCTCCTAGCTGTTCACCCTGTCAATTTCTCATTATTTTTATTCAATGTAAAGTAAATGGACCTCTGAATAGGACTCATTCCTGTATTATGAGTCCTGGATGGTAGTATTTTTGAACATATATATCTCCATACAATATACTCTATCGATGATACTAGAATAATAGAATTAAATATTGTTATCTCGGATATGTGAGGAATAACATTCAAAACTATGGGAAAATTATTCATAGTCGGGCGATGTATCCCCAAGGTTGATAATCCATTTACTTTGAGGGCTGGTTTCCGAGCTCGAGATTTAGCTCTAGACTTTAGAGACTAGCGCTCTAGACTTTAAACAGCTGGAGTAAGAAAATTGGCTTCCAAAACGAGGTGTAGCTCTTAGCACATAGTTTTTATGATAATCTCTATTTTCTTATTCATTGACCGAAGCGAAGCTGAGGTCTTAGTTTTGACTCGATCGGCTTTTGTCTATTTGTTTGTTTGTTTGTACCGCAGTTACAGTCGCAGCTATTGTCCAGTATGCAAGTTCTTTGAGACAAGGCGCAGAAACGTATATGTAACGATTTTTGATAAGACCTCCCGTTTTTTTCTTTAAATAAAAAAACCGCAGACCAACCTCCACCTCCCACTGTGGGACCCAGGTTCAAATCCCGTTCCGTGCAGATTTTTTTTCGCAGATGAGAGACAATGGCCCATATGAATAAAACCAGAGCAAATTAATGCTCATGAGCAAGAGCATAGAGCATAAGGTTTTCTCATGAGCAAAAGGTAGAAGCAAAAGCATTTGCTCATTTTTATATTAATAAGCTTAACCTTATACTCTTACCTTATGCTCCTGAACTCTGGAGCAAATGCTAACGAATTTAAGAGATTTTTCATCAGCTGATTCGCTTTTGTAACCTTGGTTTGTTTTAATAGCTCACGGAAGCGCTTATTATGCAAGTAGGGTGCACCGCTTGTGTTTGCGTCGTCTGCTCTGTTTTCTATTTATTAATAGAGTTTTAGGTTGGTTGAGTTTGGAATTTTGGAATAATAGCGTGAAAAAATTTCATCTCTTTGATAATCTTCGACATATTTTTATAATATCAATAGCCTTCTCATAATCGTCCACACTCTCATCTTCTTAAATGCATATTCCCTATTTTGTGGTGGCTATCTTTATAACAGGTAGCTTTTGTATTTATTCTTTTGTAGGAATAATGGTGATATATATCATGGTTGAATCTAAAAAGAGTTTTATATTTCACAACTATTGGTTGTGATAGTATCTGGTATAGTTTCCTCTTCCTCATACGAATTAGTTGAGCCATTTTACTATGAGCAAAAGGTGATAAGCTGCTCTAGACTAGACTCACCTTTTTGAAGCATTTGCTTCAAAAGTTGAGCAAATGCGCTAGTTTATTCATACAATTTTGAGCAAGAGCTTTTACTTTTGATCAAATACTCAAACTATTTTTTGATGAGCATGAGCAAAGGTTTTGCTCACGTTTATTCATAGAAAATGAAGCAAATGCTGCATATTTTAGAAGTATGAGCGAATGATCAACTTTACCCATATGGCCCATTATTTTATAAGTCCGATGTCCCTGGAAACAATTTTCTAGTTTTTCAAAATATTCAAACGGGGTCTTCGACTACGCCCCGTTCCGGAAACCTAATTTTCTGACTCCAGCTGTTCAAAGTCTAGAACTCAGCCGAATCCCAAGCTCAGAAATCGGCCCTGAATGGAGTAGAATCCATTCATGTATCCATTCATGTCCCGTTGGATGGGAAAATATTGAATGAAAGAAGTCTCCACACTGTTCTGCTAGCTGTCTCCACTCACTGGATAAAATATTATTCTCCCTGAGCGAGCGAAGCTGAACTGATAAACCGTTCCCACAATCTGACTGACGTCAACTGCACCTAACAGTGTGACAATCAGGTGTGACACATCCACGTGTGACACATTCAAGTGACAATCAAGTGTGACAAACTTGGAATAGATGAGTGTCTGGCTTCTCGGCAAAAGATGTTCCGAATCCTTCCAGCTATGAGAGTGAAACGGTCTTCACTTCTAACTGTTCGCACTTTTTGCAACAGCTATGCTACCTACTATTCAAATAAAGCTGATAGTGTGGGAGAGAGACACATATTGTTCGCGCCACCTACATTTTTGGATCACAATGGAGAGATCTCTGAGCGCACAAATAAAAAAGGATCGGATTCAAATGAATGGCTTCTCCTCAAAGAGCTATCTTCTTGTACTCCGCTCCTGTGTCTTGCATCCTAATCTTTTTTTCTCGTCGTTTACCTCCTCCTCCTCCTTCTTCTTCTTCTCATACTCCTCCAAATCCTCCTCCTCCTCGATCTCCTACTTCTACTTCTTCTCGATCTTCCCCTTCTCCTTCTTCTTCACTTCTCTCATCACTTCTCCACTTTTAATACTTCTCCTCCTCCTCCTCCTCCTCCTCCTCCTCCTCCTCCTCCTCCTCCTCCTCCTCATCGTTCTCCTACTTCTCCTCCTTCATCTCCTTCTCCTCCTTCTCATCTTCTCATTCCTCTCCTCCTTCTCCACCTTCTCCACCTTTTCATCCTTCTCCTCCTTCTCCTTCTTCTCCATCTTCTCCTTCTCCCTCCCTCCTTATTCTCCTTCCATTCCTTCTCCTCCTTTTCCTTCTCCTACTTCCACTTCTTCTCCATCTTCTGCTCCTTCTCCTCCTTCCCCTCCGTCTCCTCCTTCGCCACCTTCTTCTCCTTCTCCTCCCTCCTTCTCCTCCCTCCTTCTCCTCCTTCTCCTCTTCTTTCTTCTCCATTTTCTCCTTCACCTCCTTCGCTCTTCCTCCTTAATCTTCTTCTATTCCTTCTCCTCCTCCACTTCCTCCTCGACTTCTGTTATCACTTCTCCACTTCCACTACTTCTCCTCCTCATCCTCCTTCTTATACTTCTACTTCTTCCCCACCTTCTCCACTACCTCCTCATCATCCTTCTCTTCTTCTTTACATTCTGTTTCTCCTTATCCGTCATCTCCTCATTCTCCTCCATCACATACTCCTCCTCATCTCGTTCTCATTTTCTTCCATTTTCCACCACTTTCCTCCCTCATTTTCTTTCCCTTTTTCTCTCATTTTCTACCTCTTTTTCCTCATCTCTTTCCCCTCTTCTCATCCTTTTTTCTCTTTTTTTTTCTCCGGTTTCTAATCCTTCTCTTCCTCTTCCCACCTCTTCTCCTATATTCTCTCAGGGCATCATATTCTCGCTTATTTACCATTTTCTAGATTGTCTTCTTCACCTTTTTTTGAACTTTTTCGACTCAAATTCCCTTTTCTATTTCAACTCGTTTCTTCCTTCCTCCGCCATCTATTACACTCTCCTACTCCTCATCCTCCTTCTCCTTGTCCTCATTCCACTCCTTCTCCTTCTCCTTCTCCTCCTTCTTCTTCTCCTTCCTTTTCTTTTCTCCCTCCTACACTCATCCTCCGCAAGAGAAAAGCTGAGTTTTATACAGCAGAGATAGGCTGCTCCCAACCAAACCCAACCTAGGTTGAGAAAAGGAGAAATATACTTCCTCTTCTTCTTCTTTCTCTTCTTTTTATTCTCCTTCTTCTTTCTCTTCTTCTTCTCCTTCTTCTTCTTCTTCTCCTACTTTTGCCAACCATGATTTATGACGGCGCCCTTAGCCGAGGGCGTAGTCTACATGCACCTACATGTTCTATCCACAGATTTGGGTCCACAGAGTATAAAACATGCCCACAGAGTATAGAATATAGCAGAGTATATATACTCGCTGCTTGTGAACCGCTTGTGAATCTGTGTTGAAATCTGTGTTGTGATTCAGGCTGGTAGTTTGTCGTGTAGAGTCAACTCAGAAGTTGGTTGCGGCTTTTATCACTTTTGCTGGTCCAATGGAGAAACAATTCCGGATTCAAACACCGGATTGAGATTGTAATTCACGTTATAATAGTTGTGAAGTGAGATAGGAAAACAGTGTTGCCGATTCTCCGCCTTGCCACTGCCTTCTGTAGAGGATAGCTCATATAGAAACATCAGTAAGATACAGATATAATAAGCATAGGATCAGTTATACTTAACAGTGTGATCCACATTATAATTGTGATGGAGGAAGATGGAAGAACAGTATTACCGATTCTTTACCTTGCCACTGCCTTCTGTAGAGGATAGCTCGTACAGAAACTGTAAGATACAGCTGATATAATAAGCATAGGATCAGTTATACTTCACAGCATATTATAGAGTGATCCACGTTCAATAATAGTGGAGAAATATGGGAGAACAGTGTTGCCGATTCTCTGCCTTGCCACTGCCTTCTGTACAGGAAATCTCATACAGAAATAGCATCAGTTGATGAAGAGAGGAATGCACGTGTTCGTGATGCATAATGATAATCAGATAACTTGAAATTATAGTTGATAGATTTTTTTTTGATTTGAAATTGTTCATGAATCAGATCATGGACTCTACATAGCCTCTGGACTGTTAATTTCAAACGAGGTAACCCGTGCTCCGCAAGTGTCCAATTAAAAACTTGACAAACTGAAAACTTGACGTACTCGAATCTTGAAGAATTTGAAATAGGTCTTAATTGATCCTCGGTTAATTGAGAATCTGAATGCTGAATTTCAAGTTGATCAGTACAGTGGTTCAGACGTGATGATGCGTCATCCGTGAATCTCCTATCTCGCACATGTATAAGTCAGCTCGTTACTTTATTATGTTATGGATGGTTTATCATTCCTCTATGATATGCTCATATATGGGGAATATACCAAGATACCCACTGGTTTCATAAAAAAATTATACTATATCACCTTTTTTACTTTCCTTGCCCTATTACCATAGGTAAGAAAAGTATTGCTTTCCAAAAAAAATTAAGGTACCCTAATTTCAAGTTTTCTATACGTTTCAAGGTCCCCTGAGTCCACAAACATGTGTCATGGTCTGTGTGTGTGTGTGTGGTGTGTGTGTGTGTGGTGTGTGTGTGTGTGTGTGTGTGTGTGTGTGTGTGTGTGTGTGTGTGTGTGTGTGTGTGTGTGTATGTGTGTATGTGTGTATGTCTGTGAACACGATAACTCCATTCCTAATCAGCCGATTGACTTGAAATTTTAAACTCAAGGTCCTTATACCATGAGGATCTGACAATAAGAAATTCAATGGAATTGAATTCAAAATGGCGAAAAAAATGGCGGATAATTACTAAAAAAACCATGTTTTTCACGGTTTTCACGAAAACTGCTCTAACGATTTTTTTTCAAATTCATACCATGAATAGCTATTTATGAGCCCTATCAACTGACATGAGTCTCATTTCTGGGAAAATTGCAGGAGCTCCGTAATATTCTTGTGAAACATGGCGGATAATCACTAAAAAACTATGTTATTCACTGTTTTCTCGAAAACGGCTCTAACGATTTTCTTCAAATTCATACCATGGATAGTTCTGTTTATAAGCCCTATCAACTGGCATGAGTGTCATTTCTGAGAAAATTTCAGGAGCTCTGTAATATTCTTGAGAAAAATGGCGGATAATGACGAAAAAACCATGTTTTTCACGGTTTTCTCGAAAACGGCTCTAACGATTTTTTCCAAATTCATACCCTGTATAGTTATTTATCAGATCCATCAACTGGCATGAGTCTTTTTCCTGGGAAACTAATGGGGGGTCCACCCTATCATTGAGAAATGGACTTTGTAACCTCCATCTCGTGCATGAGGTAGGTAGGTAGGTAGAGCAGTTTATAAAAAGTACACAGTCATAGTCAAGATATTTCATCTGTAGAACAGCTGTTTTGACGTCTTCTAAAAAAATCATCGAATTTCACAATTTACACGAAGGAAGAAGTACTCTGAAAACAATAATTATTATACATACACATATACAGTAGTCTGATCGTAGTTGCAAATAATATGTTGCCGGCAATAATTGTCATGATGTTATTCCCCTAAATTATTCTCGTTTGAGAATGAGGCTTACAGTTCAATGAGCAAGGAAAGTTGTGTGAGTGTACCACACCAGATTTTTCTCTATTGATTTATACAATAAGTACATCATCAAAAATGATAGGGAGAGAAAAATGAGGTAACCTTGTGCTATTCCTCCCCCAAATTTAGATAAGGTTACACATAGTCCGAAGTGATCTTCAATCTTTATCGATCCATACAATAATGAGTACATCATCGAAATGATAGGGAGAGAAAATAAGGTGACCTTGTGCTATTCCTCTCCCAAATTAAGATAAGGTTACAGATTGTCCGAAATATGTTAAGTCTTGTTGTTGTTCACAGAATTCTTTGTTCTAAATTATTTTCACAAAGTAGACTTTCAAATTTAGATACTTCAGAACCAAACATAGAAGAAATATTCCACATTATTATCACTCAAATTGGAAATATCCATAATATCGAAGGGAAAAAAAGCAAACTTAATTCTGAAGAACTATGATGTAGAACAGCTGTTCTACGAATGTTTTTGTGATTTTTCTGGCTTCAAATTTATCAAGTTTTTTAATATTTTTCAATTTATTAATGCATTTTTAAGTGTAATAATAATTTGTTCCATCTTTCTGATCAACCGAGATACAAAATTTTTAGTATAATGTTTATTTGGACTGTAAATTTTTGTGATCTTTATAAAAGTGTTTTCATAACCTCATTTGGACTATTTTTATCAAAATCAGGGAAAGGAACAGTTTTGGGTTTATCCTGTTGACTTTCTACCAATCAATAATTTGATGTTGTGATTAAGGAATGTAATAAATGTAAATGTAATAAATGTGAATGTAAATGTAAGAATATCCATAACAGACTGGGATTCTCATGACGGATGTTGGGCTAATAAATATTGTAGAATTTTGTATTTCATCCTTCAAAGCCAGCTAGTATAAACACCCGAGAGCATAAATGTGTCTTTGATCATTGTTAGTGAAAACATAATTTTAAATTAAGGGCCAAGATTATAAGGTAATTGATGAAAAATTGCATATACTGTGGTAGCTAAGTTTGCTAACGAATGGAAATTATGTCCACTTGATTTCAAATAATAGTGTAGGGATTTGTATGAATTTCTGCTCATAAAATCATGTAAAATTAACTCAAGAGTGTCTGATGACTCGAATCATTAATGTTTCTTCAATGAAATAACAATCAATATTCCTGAATCAAGAATGTTCACTTGTCTCCTACGTTCTGTCATGATTTATTGATGATTTCTTGATTATTCATTGATGAATTAATGATTGAACATTGAACATGAATTCATGATTTTACAGAAAAATTTCTGAATCAAGAATGATTACTTGCCTCTCATGTTTCGAAATAATTTCTTGATGATTCGTTGATGAATTCTTGATGATTCCTACATTATTCATTGATGATTGATGATGATCATTAATGAGTATTGATGATGATTAATCGATGATTCAATAAAAATTCATTATCCAAAGAAATTTAAAAAAAAATTACAAATACATTCCAAAATTCCTTTATCAGCATTGATGATTCAACGTCCAGACTCGCAAGCGAGTCTTGAAACCGTTTATGAATACGGACAGCTCTTAATTCTATCATCACATCAAAATCTGCTTATATTATTGTATAACCTATTCACGTAATGTGGGAGCTCAACATGCTCGAACTCATACCTGTTTAAGGTCTGATTTGAATGCTACACGATCCTATAAGTGACATTTGAGTGACAAGTGACCCCAGGTGACATGGTTTTGCCATTAGAGAATCAGAGAGACGCTTCGAATGTTTCTATCCCTCTCCATTCAGTTTTGAAAGGTCATCGCTCAAAATAATATGAGATCATCAACGGCTATTTATTTACAAAACACCGAGAGATTACTAATAGATCACTGTATTTGTAAGTCAGAGATCAACTCGGATCATTTATTGGATACCCACACAAACTGAGACATGTTTATATTCTTCTTTTCTTTTTCTTCTTCTTCTTCTTCTTCTTCTTCTTCTTCTTCTTCTTCTTCATCTGTCTATTTCTTCTTCTCCTTCTACAGTCGCTTCCTTCTCCAGAAGTTGATATTGTGGTGATTATTCATATTTAATAAACATAGTGCGAAATTTTCAAAAACCACAGACTTAGTGGTTTGAATCTGTGGTTTCTGACAATTTCTTAGTATTTTTATTCAATAAAAGGCACTAAATTGGAATAACCGGTTATCAATTCTACAATGAAAATTATCATTGCTATTGACATGATATTATGGTGTAGGCCTACAAATATTTCAAATATTTTGTATTGCTCGAAATGCAAGGGAATGAAACAATCTGTCTTCGAACAATCTTACATAGAAAATAAATGAATCGAAGAAGCTTTCTTCGTCAAAAGTTAACCCTGATAATAGTTGCTAGTGAACTAAGCGGATCTTTATCTGAAGACGCTCCATTAGAACAGTCGCTTATAAATTGTTGATAGTGAAGTCCACTCTTGCGGTAGCCTGGAATTTTCATGAGCTCGGCCTTGGAGTGGTTCGCTTTTATTATCCAATAAATTTCGGCCACTCGTTCACGATGAATGCAACGGCAAATTGCAAAGCACTCCTCTATTGACGCTTACAATCACTCTGTGCCTCTCCACCCTCTTCACAGGCACCACACTCTTCTCAGGCTCCACACTCTTCACCGGCTCCACACTCTTCACCGGCTCCACACTCTCAACAGGCTTCACCCTCCTCAATCGTTGGCAATTGAGATGTGCTCGAATCAATCAATCACTAGAGACGAGCTCTGAGCACGAGCGTAGAGTCACGAGTGTCCAAAATGGTACCAACATATTTCGGCTAGTTGCTGTGTCATCATTTCACTCGCTTTTTACTTTCCTTGCCCTATTACCGTAGGTAAACTTAAAACAATCTGTTGTGGCATACTCACACAACTTTCCTTGCTGTTATGAAAATTGATCCCCTGACGATAGTGTTACCGCGCATCTCAAGTCTACCATTCAAAGATTTGAGCCAGCTGGTGACAGGGCAATAACGCTGGAGACACACGAGGTCTGCTATCTCTTCATAGTGGATCATTTGATAGAATCAACAGTTGCCAACAGTTTGCAATAATTGGATAATCACATTTTATCGAATTTCGAGCTCATTTTTAATTTTAGGTGAAAATGTTACTGATCATTAATTGTAGAGATTTTTATGCTCAATCTTCTGCACTTAATTTTTTTTGTTTAAATTGTACCTGAAGCCTGATAATTGAGAATCTAAAATCAAACTTTGCATAGATGGGGCGGAGCTTCTGAAATTTTTACAGATATGGGACTAGTGGCAGTTGATCAATAACTTACCAATGACTATTCTAGGAATGAATTTGATCAAAATCGTTGGAGCCGTTTTCGAGAAAATCGCGAAAAACCCTGTTTTTGACAATATTTTCGCCATTTCAGCCGCCATCTTCAATCACATTTGATCGAAATTGTTCGTGTCGGATCCTTATAGTGTAAGGACCTTACATTCCAAATTTCAAGTAATTCCGTTAATTGGGAGATGAGATATCGTGTACACAGACGCACATACACTCATACAGACACACACACACACACACACACACACACACACACACACACACACACACACACACACACACACACACACACACACACACACACACCACACACACACACACACACACACACACACACACACACACACACACACACACACATACAGACCAATACCCAAAAACCAATTTTTTGGACTCAGGGGACCTTGAAACGTATAGAAATTTGGAAATTGGGCTACCTTAATTTTTTTCGGAAAGCAATACTTTCCTTACCTATGGTAATAGGGCAAGGAAAGTAAAAATAAATCAAATCTCGACTAGAATCACTTCAACAAATCAGAAAGATTCTACAAGCAAGATGCCTGTTAATTCAGCCAACAAAATATTTCCAACAATTTTCACTTCATCTACATTTTAAATAAGTGAGAGAATCGGTGGATTTTTTTCGAAATTCAAAAGCGTAACTCAATACCGTATACAGGACTACTTCTGTGAGACTCACTCAGTCAGCAATCCTCTCAGATAACACAATTTTTATCCATTCAACCAATTCTGACAATTTTTGGTGAGTCTCACAAAACAGGAAAAGCGAGTATTTTTTTCACAGAAGGGTTTAGATGATGAGTGTTAGTGACATCCCGATGAAACCCCTAAATGTGGAGAAGGTGATGGTGAAGTGGGAGGAGGATGAGGGGGAGGAGGTGGAGGAGAAGGAGGTGGTAAAGGAGGAAGAGGAGGTGGTGGAGGAGAAGGAGGTGGATGATGAGGAGGAGAAGAGAAACACCACACAATGGACGGTAGAATTTCCGTATTTGATGCGGAAATCATTTCCCCTTTTATTAGTATTTTGCGTTATAAAAGTTTCCGCCTCAGTTGTGACAAGTTATTCCCCGAAAAAAGTTAAATTACGTGTCATTTTGTGAATGGAAGGCTGATCCACGTTTCCCACTGTAGCTTGAATTAGCCATAATTACCTGCAGTATTAGGCTGAGGGTAGTAGAATATTTGGTTCAATTTTCCCTGAATTGTTTCAGGGAATAAAGTGATTTGTTCACACAGTTTTTCTTGTTTTCCCTTAAAGAGTTGAGATTGCTTTTCATTCATCATTGCATCTGTGCCATGCTTTCCAGTTAAGGTGAGATTCCATGATGAGAATATTTTCGAATGATTCCCATATTATTCTATTCAGATTTTTGTCTATTATTATTACTGTTGTATATTGATATTATAACCTACAGAGTATTATGAGTCCATATCATAACTAGTAGTTCTGTGAACAGTAGACCTCGCGCAGTTAAAAACTACAGCCTCCATCAGAGTGAATTATGTCCTGTCCTGACGTGTCGGCGAGATATCGGTGTGTAAACAACTAATGGCTGTTTCAAATGTTGTATCGACAATAATAATTATTATTAATTATAATTACTATCATTTGAATGATAATAATTTGTTGTAAACAACTATGCTACTACAGTATCATCAAAAGCTTACCGAGTTGAAAGCAGAGAAAAGTCGGGAGAAAATACTATGCTACTTCAAGTTATCCATTGCATGCCTCACTGCATGCAATTAATGGTCTACACAACAGTTGTTTTTTCCACTAAGTTACATTAAGATATTGAATTGCATGCAATTTATAATCCACTCGACAGCTGATTCATAATGAATTTCGCTATAGTTTGGTTTTCACTCTAATATTGGCGTATGAAGGAGGCTCCTTTCTCTTTTATATTATCCTGAGTGCATAAAAATTGCATTCAATGATTTTTTATTTATAGTCTACACAGCAGCTGATTTTTTACCAAATTACATTGAGATATTGATTGCATGCGTCATGGCAGCTGATTTAACATGAATAATTCTATAGTCTGATTCTTACTCTAATATTGGCTTATGGAGGAGGCTCCTTTTTTCTTCTATATTATCCTTCAAATGCAAAATTTCCAAAAACCTTGTATATATGTCGACGCGCAATTCAAATAGGAACATAGGCCTACCTGTCAAATTTCTTGAGGATCTATCACCGCGTTTCGCCGTAAATGCGGAACATATAAACATTTAAACATTAAAACATTAGGAGAAATGCCAAACCGTCGACGTTTGAAACATTCAAGCATATAAACATAAAGAGAAATCAAAAATTGTCGACTTGAATCTTAGACCTCACTTTGCTCGGTCAATGATGTCTAGATATGAGCATATCAGATTTCCACTCTGTAAAGGTGCGTACAGACATTCGCGTCACGAACACGCACATTTAACTTTTCATCATGTTAAGCTCATTAAATCCAAACACCTTGAAGAGGTATATCTTCAAGGTCTTCGATCAAATCAGTATTTTCTGAATAGAAACAGTGAGATACAGATATAATCAGCTGATGAAGAACACAAGACACGCGTTCGAGGCGCATAAAGCTGCGTACACATATTCGCGCTTCCAACCCGCACCGAGCACGCTTCTCCCTCGTACCGCCCTCGTACCGCCCTCGTACCGCCCTCGTACCACCATCGAACCACAGTCGCTCCCATCATGAACGTTACGGAAGATGTTAGATCTGTTGCTCCCCGGTCGATCATCAATCGCTCTGCTGGAGTGACGTTCGTTTGCGGAGCAGAGCGAAAGTCTGTACACACCTTAAGTCTCTACAAAGCTTAAGCTTTCTTGAACCAATTTTCATAAACAATACATGAATATCTCAGAAATAGGATATGAACTTTCAAGGGTTCCTGTTTTTACAAGAATTTCCAAGAGAAAATACACTTTTTCTTTCTCAATTTTCATGCTATTTCCATGTATTTCAAATATAGAATACATCTCCACTCTCTTATAGTTCATGTTTCCACATGAATTTTGGATACAGGATACTCACTTTCACATTCACAAGGTTTTTGTACTCTCATTTTTCCCCTAACTAGTAGTTCTGTGAACAGTAGACCTCACGCAGTATTTCATTAACAAGTACCTGATTGAAACTATAGACCTCATGGAAAAACTAGTCGTCACTATATACATTGGTGCATGCAATTTATACTTTTCTTCATGCAAAATTTCCTTGTGCTAGATACAGAGTGGCCCAAAAACCTCGTATTTTCGGCTCATTTTCCAGTTTTCAGCTATTTCTGTCAAATTTCGTAATCGGACAGAAAAAGTTGCTCATGACTTTTTTCTAGATTAGGAAATTCTGGATGAAATGAAATCATTCGGAACTCTCTATCTTCAATGAGTAGTGAGTTATGATTTTTCAAAAAGTAGTGAAATTTGAAGAAAAAAATCAATTTTGTTGAGTTTTAGTTTTTGATCAACAATATCTACCGATTGTTAACATTCAGATGTATAATTCGAAATCCCTCTGGGCGTATTTTTGTTATTCTACAATCTGAGATCAGGTAGAGCGCTTTATCTCATATAGATTTCCAGATACACCTGACAACAATGCTCCTTGTATTGTGAAAAACACCCAATTTTCAGCTTCAATCATCATCACCAACTACATTGCCCTCACATTGAAATTTCACACAATGATATACGTTCATGAGATGATATTCTACGATAATCACCCGTTAGATACACTTCATTCTCAGGCGCGCTTAAGGACACCTCAAGGATCAAAATTTCAAACCCTTATAACTTTCGACAAAATGCTCAGATTACATCGTACTACATCTCATTCTTCTTGGCTTGTCAAGGCGGTCCAAAATCATGCATCATAAGTCAAATTCGGTCGAGAAATGGAAAAATTATTGTTGAGTGTACTTAAGCCCATATTCCAATACACAAAAAATGGCCAATTTCTATATTCAAAGCTATGTATATCGGTAACCCCTCATTATAAAAATCATAACTTGAAATTGGCATATCGTGAATTCCCCAACCCGTACTTGTGTAAGCCGATTCTTCCATTTATTAAAGTATATAAGAGATGAATATCACTTGATGAAAGCAATATAAAAAAATTACAATTGAACTATTTTAAAGTTTTCAAAAAAAGGCTACTATAAAATTTTTATATTGTTTTTATTCATTTGTTAAAAAGCAGCCCATGAGTGAAGTGTTTTTATAAATATCACTTTATCAAGGAAACTGTTTGATTTATTAAGGAAATGAATACGACTAATATTTTAGTCCATAATGTAACGAATCGAATGACGTATGATAGATTTTTCTCCGATTAATGGTTACAGAGATAATTGATTTCCAGTTTGCTGTTTACTATGGCTAAGAGAGTCAGCCGCGCCGTTCCGCGTCGACTGTTTCCCCTTCCACAGCGTCAAATCGAATCGCAAATACATAACAATATACATCAATGGATTTGCAATGACAGTGGCTACATTAATTATTTGACTCATTTTCCTTTAAAACTACTTGTTTCGAGGTTAATCGAAGAAAACAAAAAAATCAAATCACAAACCCCCTAATTTTTTACATATATCATTTTATCAAGAAAACTGTTAATTTAATTGAAAAATGAATATCACTAATATTGTAGTCCATAATGTAACGAATCGAATGGCATAGAATAGAACTATTTCCGATCAATGGTTACAGAGATAATTGATTTCCCGTGTTTACCTGCATTTTTTCAAGTTTTAGGGGGTTGGGGCGGAAAGCTCCAAGGGGATTTCTTGGGACTTTTGGGAGAATGACCCTCTGGGAGGGCTCTATCGATGGTGGGAAATTCAGCTTTTATTTAATTTTCGGATCGAAACTGCTTTTTTGGACCTTCATTGACTGGGCTATTACTGTTGTATATTGATATTATAACCAACAGAATATTATGAGTCTATATCATAACTAGTAGTTCTGTAAATGTCCTGTCCTGACGTGTCGGCGAGATATTGGTGTGTAAACAACTGATGGCTGTTTCAAATGTTGTATCGACAATAATAATTATTAATATTAATGATAATTACTATCATTTGAATGTTAATAATTTGTTGTAAACAACTATGCTACTACAGTATCATCAAAAGCTTACCGAGTTGAAAGCAGAGAAAAGTCGGGAGAAAATACTATGCTACTTCAAGTTATCCATTGCATGCCTCACTGCATTCAATTAATGGTCTACACAACATCTGTTTTTTTACTAATTTACATTAAGATATTGAATTGCATGCAATTCATAATCCACTCGACAGCTGATTTATAATGAATTTCTCTATAGTTTGGTTTTCACTCTAATATTGGCGTATGAAGGAGGCTCCTTTCTCTTTTATGTTATCCTTGATATGCAAAATTTCCAAAAACCTTGTATATATGTCGACACGCAATTCAAAAAGGAACATAGGCCTACCTGTCAAATTTCTTGAGAATCTATCACCGCGTTTCGCCGTGAATGCGGAACATATGAACATTCAAGCCTATAAACATAAAGAGAAATACCCAAAAATCATGTTTTTGGGCTCAGGGGACCTTGAAAAGTATAGAAAACTTGAAATTGGGGTACCTTAATTTTTTTTGGAAAGCAATACTTTCCTTACCTATGGTAATAGGGCAAGGAAAGTAAAAACTTACAGTTGAACTACAGTCGAACCTCTGTATAACGAAGTCGATTATCCCGAGAGAAAATTCGTTGCAGAGAGGTATTCGTTATTGAGAGTTTCTGTCAAAAAAACTGCCACGATCCTATGGATCTTATAATATCGTATCACGGCGGTAAATAAATGAATATGTTACATAGAACATATCATCGCGAATGTAGGTAGGGTACCTATTAGGCCAATATTAATATGGAAATTTGAAAGCTCATGCTGTTAAAAAAAAACGTGTTTTTTTAAATATTTATAGAATATAATAAGTGAGTAAATTCACCAATTCATTTTCAGGAAGCTTGATCTGTACTATTAGTAGAGTTTAATCAAAGTACATACTCTGTAGCAATATTTTTCAACTCTTTACACTACTCTTAGATGAAACGCACAAATGGATATTTTGTCAATAACTTCACTATAAATACTATAACTCAACTTTCCTATTTTTTAATGTTTTATATTTGGAAAAGTGAGTAATTTTCGGTTGAATTTTGCATTTGAATATAAAATCATGTTCGATAAACGACTCACATCTATTCAAACAGTCAGACATGTCTGGTACACTATTTTTCAGTTTTAATCCTTGCCTCATAATTTTGAAAGCCTCTAAAACTTCTCGATCTGACGGATTCTTCTCCTCAGTTTCGTCACAGCTATCATCATCAGAGTCAGTTCAAAGAATTGAAATGTGTGACAAAAGCAAGAACGGAGAAGTCCAGTCGTTCACCTGCCTGGTCTACAATAATGAGAAGTTCTTGGAATTCAATTTCCAGTAACTTGCATTGAATTTCCCACATGTGTTTCACCCTCTATTGACTGTCTACCACCCTTTCTTCTTCTTACCTGAATTGCCATTATTTACAGTCCATTGACCTTTCTGCTGAAACTAAACAATTCCTTGAGAATAACGGTCTGCTTCCTATACACACTACACTTTGTATGTTGAAGTCAAGAGGAAACTTTGTTGTTGAGAGGTCCGAAATACGTTAAATAGAGGTAAATTAGCAGTCAAATCTCAAAAATGTCATGGGATCAGGTAAAAATTCGTTGTGTAGAGGATTTCGTTAAGTGTAGGTTCGTTATAGAGAGGTTTGACTGTATTTTAAAGTTTTCAAAAAAAGGGTCCTACAAAATGTTTATATTGTTTTTATTAATTTGTTAAAAAGTAGTCCATGAGTGAAGTGTTTTTATAAATAATACTATATCTCACGAAAGACAGTATGTGATACCTGTCAACATCTATGATTCCCATACACGCAACCCTGACAGTTTTGAGTGCATCTCACTGTATAGGATACAATACCTACTCTCTCATGATATTTTTATGTCCACGAGAAAGATTTATTGTACTATTTTTTGTATTCTAATGCACACACACGGCATACGGAGTTTGTGAGGAAGCGAGCCATCAATTCTCCAGACTGGTATTGAAGTGAGGAAGTGAATGAGAGCAAGTGGAAAAAATAATGAGAGAGAGAATGAAATAGTGTGTGAGAGAGAGTGAGTGAGAGAGGTTGTGTGGTAAGGGAGAAAGGGCACACGACATCACATGAATAAACATCGACCAATGAACGGGAAAAAGGATACGAGAAAGTAAGGCAGAAGAAAGGGTAGGAATAAAGAAGCTGACGGAATATAAAGAGTGTGGGAGAGAGATAGTGTGTTTGATAGCGAGAGAGGGGGAGGAACTTGATTAGATTAGATTGGAGTTCTTCATTTATTATGTATGTTACAATAGTTTCTGTCTCATACACTAATTTAAATTAGATGACAGTATTGCTATAATCATTCAACGAATTTTAAGAAGTATGGAAAATTGATTAATAAGGATAGAGGTTGAGTGCAATTTGAATGAATTTGAATCAATTTGTATATTTTTTCCTAATCAGTATTCATGACAACAAGATCACTTGTCGAATATGTTCCAATATAGAAAGAGAGAGTAGGGTTGTGTTTCAAGAATCAATAATCAAGAATCAATACTCAAGAATAAATAATCAAGAATCAATAATCAAGAATCAATACTCAAGAATAAATAATCAAGAATCAATAATCAAGAATTAATAATCAAGAATCAATAATCAAGAATCAATAATCAAGACTCAAGAATCAAGAATCAAGAATCAATAATCAAGAATCAAGAATCAAGAATCAATAATCAATAATCAATAATCAAGAATCAAGAATCAAGAATCAAGAATCAAGAATCAAGAATCAAGAATCAAGAATCAAGAATCAAGAATCAAGAATCAAGAATCAAGAATCAAGAATCAAGAATCAAGAATCAATAATCAAGAATCAAGAATGTTTTATTGTCACAAACAAAATAATTGCATTGACAAAAGTCACTTCATAAGAATACAGTAACATTGATACTTTGTATACAAGTATAAGTTATATATATTATAATATCACAAATAATTGTATTGTTTGTTCGTATCAAAACATGTCAACTTGTGGATTACATACCGGAAAAACGGGAATGATTTAGATCTCCAAATTTTGCACATAGATTCTATAAATATCAATTTTGTGCACCTCGAAGCGCAAATTTCAATTTTCCTCCTAGATTTTCCAGAATTGGGCCTCATGTTCAAATTTCATTAATGTGACATGCAATTTCATACGACATATATATTGTTGTAAAATTTGTTTGTATACAGGAAGCTCATAGAGGAATTGATGAACTGGTAGCAATATGTGTTTCGATGCAGGAAGCTCATGTTTCGATACAGGAGTTTTGATACAAATGCTGGCAGCCTATGTTTCAATGATAGAGATGGGATGTTACAGGACATAATAATATACTGATCACAGGCCAAAGTAGCATAATTATCATATTATGGAGGAAAGAACTGGCTAGGAATTCACAAATGACGAATAACCACGTTCCAACTACTCAACTGATTAACTTGACATTTTGCATATCAAATATTCTGCCTTTTGTTAATTTTAGAGAACAACCTGTATATTTGGAAGCGAAATGGAACACACTCACTTATCAACAGGAGTAAAAATTCACCAGACCAAAAAAATTTAAATTTGGCCCTCTTGAGTTTCAGTTCAGTTGGCTCTCTTCATGCGCACTGAGATCGGATTTGAAGAAAAGTACAAAAATACGCCCAAAATCTGTGTTATTCCAGAGTTTTTCTACTTTCAATTCAATTCAATTCAATTCAATTCAATTCAATTCAATTCAATTCAATTCAATTCAATCAATTCAATTCAATTCAATTCATTCATTCAATTCAATTCAATTCAATTCAATTCAATTCAATTCAATCAATTCAATTCAATTCAATTCAATTCAATTCAATTCAATTCAATCAATTCAATTCAATTCAATTCAATTCAATTCAATTCAATCAATCAATTCAATTCAATTCAATTCATTCAATTCAATTCAATTCAATTCAATTCAATTCAATTCATTCAATTCAATCAATTCAATTCATTCAATTCAATTCATTCAATTCAATTCAATTCAATTCAATCAATCAATTCAATTCAATTCAATTCAATTCAATCATTCAATTCAATTCAATTCAATTCAATTCAATCATTCAATTCAATTCAATTCAATTCAATTCAATTCAATTCAATTCAATTCAATTCAATTCAATTCAATTCAATTCAATTCAAAAAATATACATCTAGTACATTGGATAGTGTCACATACAATGAAATAATAATAAACTACTCATACTCTACGTTCTTTGAAGAACAAATGAATGAAAATGTTCAAATCTGCTACAGAAGGTGAGCTATGGTCTTGGAATTCCGTCTTGAAATAGCTTCAAAATTTTGCCAAGGATACGCCCAGAGTTTCAGTGTTTTTCAGTGTTTTCTAAAGTTTTTTAAAGACTGACAGAAAATGTTCAAATTTGATAGAAGAGTTCAGCTAAGAACGGATTTGATAAAAGTTTCAAACATACGCCCGAAATCGATGTTATTCCAGAGTTTTCCTACGTTCTTTGAAGAACAAAAAAATGAAAATGATCAAATCTGGTACAGGAGCTCAGCTATGGTCTAGAAATTCCGCCTTGAAAGAGCTTCAAAAACTTGCCAAAGATACGCCCAGAGTTTTAAAGTTTTGTTCTAAAAACTGACAGAAAATGTTCAAATTTGATAGAAGAGTTCAGCTGAGAACAGATTTGATAAAAGTTTCAAACATACGCCCGAAATCGATGTTATTCCAGAGTTTTCCTACGTTCTTTGAAGAACAAAAAAATGAAAATGATCAAATCTGGTACAGAAGCTCAGCTATGGTCTAGAAATTCCGTCTTGAAAGAGCTTCAAAAACTTGCCAAAGATACGCCCAGAGTTTTAAAGTTTCTTTCAAGAACTGACAGAAAATGTTCAAATTCACTGTCAAGGTACTAGCTGAACTCTTCTATCAAATTTGAACATTTTCTGTCAGTTCTTGAAAAACTTTAAAACTCTGGGCATTAGTGTAGCCATTAATGAGTCAATTTGTAATCTAGCCAAATTCTTTTATATGCCAAAGTCTTTTGGAATTTATATGCCAAATTCTCTTCCATGTTATCTCATGCTGTTTCAGGTTATCTGATGTTTGTTTTATTTCATATTTACTTGACGAGATCCATGTATATTTATGTATTTGTTGATCAAAAAAAACTATTCTATTCTAAAACTATTTAAGTCTTGAGATTTTGTGAACTAGTCTGAAAAAAAGGACTTTGAAATCACGCTGGAAATAGATTTATTTCATTTAAACAGTCCAAATTGTACTAAAATTTAGTTTTAGTTGATTCAAATCAACGAATGTCAATTAACAATTCACTCTCAACAATGTGAACACCATTCTTTCCATAAAAATAGATTTATTTCATTTGAACAGCCCAAATTGTACTGAAATTCAGTTTGATGATGATTCAAATCAAAGAAAGTCAATTCACAATTTACTTCTCTTAACAATGTGAACACCATTCTTTCCCATTTTGAAGCTCTGTGAAGCGGCAATTGTTATAGTTATTGGAAGAGGCATTTCCAGAGCATCAAAATTATGTTGGCGTTGTCCTCTTATCGCCGTGATACAGAGTGTTGGAGGCGGCACTTCCCCAAGAGCTCCACCGGTCATAAATATAAAATACACTTTTTCTGGACGGACATGTGTCGCCATTAGAGAGAGTGAGAAAAAGAGAGAGAAAGTGAGAGCGAGATAGAGAGAGAGTGAGAGAGATGGTGTGAGAGAGAGAGTAAGAGAACGTGAAAGGAAGAAAAGAGAGAGAGTAAGAGAACGTGAGAGAAAAAAAAGAGAGAGTGAGTGAGTTGGTGAGAGAGAAGTGCCGCCATTTGAGCAAGTGTCAGCAGACAGAAATAGTTATTTGTGCAACTAGTGCGCAAAGTGACAGTTTGCTGCACCGAAAGAAACGTTTACGCCCGAGCCGTAGGCGAGGGCGGAATGGTTTCTTGAGTGCAGCAGAGGAACTTTGCGCACGTATTACACATTAAGTTTTTCCTACAGTTACCATTGAATTTGAAAAGTGGGTAATTATGGGTAAAATTGCCTGAAATGCATCAAATGTTTTTCTGTGTAATTTTATTATTGATAAAAAACCTTAATTTATTGTCAAATTGAATAAAAATGTTGTCCTTGGTTATAATAAATATATAATGAATAATAATTAGCGCGTTGTGCTTGGTTGCACCTCTGCTCACTATAGCAGCCACAGCAGTCACTGTTACCAACTTCATTTTGATTTTGCTGCACTGTTGCTCCATATAACCTACTAAGTATTTTGCGTTGCCATGTTGCAAATATGGAGTGCAGAAAAATTTTTCCCGCACTAGAGCGGAAAAGTGATTCTTTGCGTAATCAGTGTAGCAATGGCCACTTTACAACGTAACTGTAGGAAAAATATATAGCGTAGGTATACAATCAACACTCCACGGTGGCGACCGGACCTTTGGGACCCGGAATTTTGGGACCAACTAGGAAAAAGAGGAATTCTGGGACCACTGTAGAACATACAATAAGCTTCGGTTGACGTGTAAGATTCTTTGAACCTTTGGATCCTTGAATCCGTCCCTTTAAAACATAACATTCTCCATAGAAGCCATCGGCAAGGCAGAGAATAGGCAACGAGAAGAAGACGAGAAGAAAATAGAAACAAACAGGAACTTTTGGACTAACTAGGAAAAAGAGGAATTTTTGGACCACTGTAGAACATACAATAAGCTTCGGTTGACGTGTAAGATTCTTTGAACCTTTGGATCCTTGAATCCGTCCCTTTAAAACATAGCATTCTCCATAGAGGGCATCGGCAAGGCAGAGAATCGGCAACGCGAAGAAATAAAGTAGATAAATTAAAGCAGGAGAGAAAAAACAAACAGGAACTTTGGGACCAACAAGGAAAAATGGAATTCTGGGACCTCTGTAGAACAAGCAATAAGCTTCGGTTGATTTGCAAAGGTTCATTGAACCTTTGGATTCTTGAATCCATCCCTTCAAAGTATATGTGCATCCCCCAGACAAGTGCATCGTCAACGTGAGGATGTAGAGTGGATGAAATAAAGCAGGAAAAGAGAGGAGCAAACGAGGAGTAGAAAAAAATTGAGTAAAAGGAAAAATTTCCTGTAAGGAATGGTCAGAACAAGAATAGATTGATGTGGGCGATCATGAGACATGTAGCCATATATTTCTTCAAGAGGGTCTGAGGGTGTATGCTATACAAACGTAACAAATTTGACATCGTTACATCTGCTGGTCTGCCCAGCTCTCTACAAAAGATGGAAAATTGTTGGAGAGATCGCCTACATTCATCTCTCGTCTTGTTTGTATACGAGCAATTCTCGGAATAGAACTGGGATAATATGAGAGAATATCAGATATTATCTTATCTTATCAGTTTCTGATACATCTCAAGATCTTTTCATTTATTTATTTATTGGGTTAGCAAAAACAATACAAGGATCGGGAAAGAAGAAACAGGCTAAAACTCCTTCAATTTCCTAATTTAGTTTCAATATGATCTAATACTTTCCAGATTGATAAACCAAATACCAGCAATCAATAATGGCTGTTTCATACTGATTGATTCCTCGACGACAGGACATGAATAAATGTGAAAAATTATAAATTTATTCTACCTTGTTTCACAAATTTTGTTTTGTAATGACAATAAACGATTTTGATTTGATTAAGAGTTTGTGCATGCAATGCACGTTCAACCGTTAGTGGTCAGCCTCAAGAAAACAGCTTGCAGAACAATTTACTGGAACAATACAATTTACAAAGGAACCATCCACAAGTAAACAGTTTCAAAGCTGCTTACCTAATAGAGTATTAAAAGATTTCACTAAACTAGAGTATTGTATGAGAAGATTTTTCCATGCTCATTTTTCCAACAAAGTGCTTGATGGATCTCTAGTGTTGTCCTAATACGTGCTAGCACATTTTTGCCGCTGGCAATTCTATTATCTCTCTCTCTCTCTCTCTCTAACTCTCTCTATCATTCTCTCTCTCTCACTCTCTCTCTCTCTCTGGCACTCTCTCTGTCTCTCCCTCCACTCCCTCCCTACCCATCCCTCTTCAACACTCTCTCTTACCCCTCTCTACAAGGGAACATACGTGAATAAAGAACTCCAACCTCTCTCTCTCACACGCTCTCTCTCTCTCTCTCTCTCTCTCTCTCTCTCTCTATCACTCTCTCTCTCTCACTCTCTCTCTCTCTCTCAAGAAAAACTCATTACCACATAGCCTGAGCACTTTGCCAATGTCTCTTGCAAGACCTTCGAAGGAGTTTCCACCCACAGACCTAATTGAATCCAATTTGAGTGAGGCGGGAAAAACGGAAAAACAGGAAAATCTAAAGCGACGACCAACAACAAAAGGAAATCTTTCTTGAGAAACACCACAAATTCGCTAGTTACTCGGGGAAGAATTTTCCGGTAATTGCTCGGATAAAAAAGCATGAGGTTATAATCAGGAAGGCGGTGATGAGGTGGGATATAGTGAGATTCAACATAATCTGTCAGCAATTCTAATATATAACACTGAAAGACTCCTTTTAAACAATACTGACAGACTAAAGTGAGGTTGTGATGAAGTGTGCTCTAGTGAGACCAACTTTGAATTGTCAGCAATCTTCATTTAATACACCATTGTTCCACATTTGAATAACACTGACAGTGTATAGCTACCACCTCAAGGGGACTCCACAATCTTAGTAGATTGGTTAGAAGTGGAGTTCTTAATTTTAGTTTTTTTTTTCATCAACAGGTTGAAAGTCAAGCCATCATGGTACTTCTAATAATAAAGAAAACCACCTCTTAGAGTAAATATTTTCTTTGAGTCTTCATAATTTTTATGATCTTGTGTAATTATCTATTAAACTAACTGAGATTGGACAATTTCCTTGAGATTATCGCTTTTTGGAGTTAAAAGAGTTTACAGTTTTTTAGAGCTTGTGGTTATTCTCCAGTATCCTAATGGGTTTTCTTATATCATGCATCATACAGTTTGAGGAAGATTGGATGTATTTTGAAGATATTTGATGGGATAAGAACGGTGTTTCCTCGATTTTCTCAACTATTATCAGTTTGTTTGGAAGTTGAATTTCAAAATGGAAGGAAACTCATCGTGAATTTTAAAGGAATTTGATGAGTTATGAACACTTCATCCATTCAATTCCCTTAACAATTAAGATCCGGTTTCAGAGCTCGGGATTTGGTTGAGTTCTAGACTTTGAACAGCTGGAGTCAGAGAATTTCAAAATTTCAATAATTTCAAAAAAATAGAAAATTGAACACAAAAAAATAAAGGAAAAATAGGGTAGTATTTCGAATTATTTAGGAATTAAACTTGAATTTTAAAAAACACTTTTGGACTGAAAATGCACTTACTTTGGTAGTGAAGATCGTTTCGACCTGTTGTACGGTCATCATCAGACTGTGGGAATTTACTCAGATCCTAGCATTCTCACTCCAAAAGTGTTTTTTTTTTTTAATCAAAGTTCAATTTTAACAGTGAAAAAGTATAGATATACAACAGAGTATTTAGGAATGTTCGATAGCATCAAGAATAGTATATTTTGCACCTAGAGCAGAAAATGCGATTTCTCCAGCTCGAAATCGGTTTTCACTTACTTTTAGAAAAGATTGAGAGCCGGAATAGTATATTTCACACCTAGGGCCGAAAATGAGACTTTTCTGGCTCGAAATCGGTTTTCAAGTCCGAGGCCGTAGGCCGAGGACTAGAAAAGATTGAGAGCCGGAAAACCATTTTTGCCCATGGTGAGAACGCTATTTTTCGCCACACAGAAAAATAAACAATATATATATGAAAATAATTTATTGTCTATTATAAGCACTTCCGAAAGCCAAAGTGGAAGGTCATAGCTCTAGAAAATCTGAGGTAGGTAATCTGAATATCAGGAAATTGTCCAAGTATTTTTATTTTTTATTCTGATTTGTCTAAATAACCTAAAAGATTATGTTCAATTATGTAAGAGGTTGAGTTTAAACTTTTTATTCTTCCAAATGACAATAAGATTATATTATTATAAATGTTTTAATTATTGAATGATAAACACAAATAATGAAAAGTTTTTGATCAGCTGTTTTAGCACACTTGAAATTTGGCCAATCTGAATGTCAATGGAAGTTTAGGTTGGAAGTTCTATCCTACTCTGAAAATCGAATTATTTGAATAGTTTATAATAATATATATCTTATCTGTATTTTATTCATCCAAATAAAATGATAGTATATTATTGCAGAATACTTTATTGAATTCTAGAAGCATAAAATGATTCCGTTTATCCACCATGTTCCGTTATAAACGCAGTACTAGGAGGTTTGAGGTTAGATTCTATTATACTCTGAAAATTGAATTTGAATAGTTTATAATATCTCATTTGTATTTCATTCATCCAAATAAAATGATAGTATCTTATTACAAAATACTTTATTCAATTCTAGAAGCATAAACTGATTCCGTTTCATAAACTATTTTGTAAACAAGTTCACATCAAATCAGAATCAGCTGACTTCAAGGTTATTTTACAGCCCTAGGGCCGTAAAAGTTTTACCGGCCTGGTCAGAAAACAATCACTTTCGGCCTCCATATGACGCACGTAAACCAGCTCATTACATCCAAGTGGGGCGAAAAACATTTTTGCCCGTGGTGCAAACGATATTTTTCACCACACTACAGGGTTGCGAAGCGAATGCTGAATCAGTTTGATTCGAAATTCGAACTGAAATCATGGCGACTTCAGATGAAGAAAGTGTACACTCGCCCGATCTAGCGGATGACTCATTCACTACGGACTTCCAAGCGGCTGGAAAGAGTACACTTTCCGGCCTAGGCCGGAGAAGAAACCTGTTTCTTACGTCAGACGAGAGTCGTCTGCAAACAAGGTCTTTCAGATCTACGTAGGGACTGGAAAACAGCTGCTTTCTGTGCAGTGTGGCGAAAAAAACATTACCAAATATAGAAATGAGAAAATAAAAACTATGATAGAAAATGCAACTCCGCTCCGTTTTTGAAAGCCAATTTCCTGACTCCAACTGTTTAAAGTCTAGAACTTAGCTAAATCCCGAGCTCAGAATCGGACCTCAATCGTTAAGGAAATTGAATGGATACAGTATTTGTATCTCATAAAATTTCTTGAAAAAGAAAAAGCTATTATCAGTTTGTACTTGAATTCCCGAATGGAAGGAGATTCCTCATCAATTTTGAGTAAGCCTTACGGAGAACAGATCCTGAACTATATTTCCTTATACATCAAATTTTCAGAAATGTTTTCCAATTTTCTAATTTCTGCTTGACTGGAACATTTATTTCAATATGATCGGAAATCGATTTGAAGTAAACTGTGAAGTGCAAGCTCTTTTCCTTATTACAAAGTGAATTGGAAATTCTCAGTAAGTCATAAAAGTGAATCTTCAACCCTTTCATAGTGAGGTCTACGTTATAATGGTGTAGGAGAGAGATGGGAGAACAAGCTTGCCGATTTTCTGTCTTGTCTCTTTGCAGAGAATATTTTCTTCCCTTTACAATAATGAATTTCGTGGATCAATTTATTGTTTGTTCTCATAATGTATAAATTGTATGTTCTCACAGATTTATACAAGAGTGAACCTCTATACTGCATCCTGTGTTCTGTGTCTGAAGTAAGGTTCCCGTTATAATGACAGTGAAAAAGTAGGAGAACATTGTTGCCGATTCTCTTCCCAGCCAACGCCTCTTCAAGAGAATAGATAGCTGATACCGGTATATCTGATGTGACATTACTGTTCATTCTTGAAAATAATTAATCATATTTCAAATCTAAAAAAAATCTATTTTACAATGATTGAACAATGAGTTTTCATTTTTGCCATTAATCACATTCTATTAATCAATTATTTTACTACATTGTTGAAAATCGATCTGGCAAAGTTGCGGAGCTGAAAGAGGATAGCACAATCTGCTTTGTCGAATAATAGACAAGGATAACAACACCAATGATAATAAAAATAACTAAATGAAAAATATCTTCTTCTCCTTCATGTACCGTCTCCATGGCGGAGGTTGGCTATCATGATGGCGATTTTAATTTTATTTACAGCTGCTCTGAATAGGTCATTGGATGTACACTGGAACCAATCCCTTAAGTTGCGCAACCAAGATATTCGTCTTCTGCCCACTGATCTCTTGCCTGTTATTTTTCCTTGCATAATAAGGTGCAATATTTTCATATTTCTTTCCCCTCATTATGTGACCTAGATACTTTAATTTTCGTTCCTTAATTTCACCTATGAGCTCTGGCCTTTTCTCCATTCTTCTGAGAGCCTCTTCATTTGTTACATGGTCTGTATATGAGATTCTCAGCATTCTGCGGTAGATCCAAAACTCAAAGGCTTGAATTCTCTTTTCACATAATTCATTCAAGGTCCATGCTTCCATGCCATATAACAAAGCTGGAAACACGAAACACTCAAGGAGACGAATTTGGAGATCCATTTTTATATCTCTTGATATCAGTAAACTCTTGAATCTAATAAATGCAGCACGTGCCTTCTCTATCCTGATTTCAATTTCAGTGTAGTGATCAGCGTTAGAAGTTACCCATGAAAAATTATAAGGAAATAAAAAGATGTAGACAAGGATAGCAACACCAATGTCAATCAAATACTGCTGTTAAAACGTGGACATCACTATATTTGAACTCATCAGCCAGTCAATACTGCAACCTATGGGCAGAAATCAGAATTAGTCGACAAACTTTCGACCAATCACAAGAGAGAGTGGGCGGAGTTGAAAATATGACCCAGCATGTGCTGCTGTCTAGTGGCAGAATTTCGAGTTAGATTACAAACTATTGCTGCTCAATCATGGGAAAGTCAAAAGGCTTTTTATTTGAGACTATGCTAGTCAAATAGTAAAATAGTCAATCCAGTGAGCTACTTCATCTGTTTCTCTAATCTGAACATTTTCAAAAATAAATTTGAAAATCTACTTTGTGAGAATACTTGAGGACTGAAAATTGTGTGAATTGAAGAACTCCAAGACATCCTATTTGGGACTATGTGTAACCTTATCTAAATTTGGGAGAGGAATAGCACAAGATTACCTTATTACCTTATTTACCTCTCCCTATCATTTTGATAATGTATGCTCATTGTATGAATGGACGAATAAAGGTAATGATCAAGAAAGGAACAACAGGCTTTGAGCCCAATACTGTTCCTTTCCCAAATTTGGATAGAAATTGTCCAAAAATAGGTTATGTTCATCACTTCACATAAGTTTTGTTCAATTTTGAATACAAAATTATCATATATTACAAGAATGAATTATAAGGAGGCTTAAAATAAATAACAGTACACTGTTTCTAAGAGTGGCTTAATTCTATAAGCTTAGGAAGGGGTCGAAATCATTCATAAAACAGTCAGTTCTTGTAAGCAGTTCTCTACTTATCTATAACTACGATTTTTATGTAGACTTGTATGTATATTATTATGTAGACACATATTATACTAGCCGTCAGGCTCGCTTCGCTCGCTGTATCCGTCTAGCCCCCCGGTCTGGACTCCTGACTGGATCGTCCAAAAATGAGATCAGCGGGCTCGCTTCGCTCGCATGCATTTTTCATTTGATCATGCTTCATTCCATCAGAAAGTCAAAGTACTGAGAAAACGCAGAAAAGCTGAGAAAAACGTTGGAAAAGCGCTGATTTTGGGCGTATCTTTGGAGAAATATCAAAGTCACCTCATCACAAAATTTTTAGACCCTGGCACAACCTCTGTACCGAATTTGAACATTTTCTGTCAATGACAATGGCGTATCTTTGGCGTTATTGCAAATTCCTTCTAACACAACATTATTACACCCTAGCTTAGCTCCTGTACTAAATTTGAACAATTTCTGTTCATTTGTTCTCGATAAATCTGTGAAAAAGCAAAAAAAACGCCGGAAAAACGCTAATTTCGGGCGTATCTTTGACGTTATTGCAAATTCCTTCTAACACAACATTATTACACCCTAGCTGAGCTTCTGTACCAAATTTGAAAGTTTTCTGTTCATTTGTTCTCGATAAAGCTGAGAAAACGCTAAAAAACGTTGGAAAACGCAGATTTTGGGCGTATCATTGGAAATCTTTCCAAATCCGTTCTTAGTGCGCCTCTAAAGGGCCAACTGAACATACCTACCAAAATTGAACGTTTTTGGTCCGATAGATTCTTAGTACTGCGAGTGAGTGAGTCAGTTAGTCAGTCAGTGAGTGAGTGAGTGCCATTTCGCTTTTATATATATATATATATATATATATATATATATATATATATATATATATTATATATATATATATATATATATATATATATATGTATGGAAACCCAGTACACAATCTCGATGTGCATTTACATCATACAGAAAACATAATATCATAACACAGTACATCGTTTTCATGTAATATAGACTGGTATTTCTGGAAACGGTGAAGGAGCTAAGAAGCAGGGAAGCAGACATGGTTATTATGGGTCAATTGCATTGCGTTGCCCCAGGTCATTAAAAGGGGCACCGCAAGGGGGCAAGGAGCAACGGGGAGCAAAAAGAGGGAAAGAAGGAAACAGGATCAAAAACAGGGAGAAAGGGGAGCATAAGTGGGAAAAAAAGAGGCTAAAGAGGAGAAAAGGGAGAATCGGGTGGTGAAGGAGTAGCAAAGGAGGGAATAAGAGGGGAAAGGGAAAAGGGTGTCCAAAGGGGTGCAAAAAGGAAAAACGGGGGGCACAAGAGTCAAAGGTCGACTTGAGTCTAAACGCAACGTTTGTCTGTAGAGGTAGTTCCTTCTATAGATCTCTCTCACTTCAATTGCTTCCCACACTCCATTAAATTTTTCCTACTTCCTCACATCAAGCCCTCCCTCTCACTCTTCCTCAGTAATATTCCACATTTTTCCTCCTTCAAATCTCTCTCTCACTCAACCAGCATTGAAACGTGATCCAGTGATCCCCCTGTTCACATAAAGCTCCATTTCTTTTCTGCTATTGCCAGCAATCCAGGAACTTTTTCATCCCCTATGTAAGATTCTGAGAAATTTTCTTTATTTTAAAAATTGCATAGTCCAGTTTCTTTTGATAGCGATTTACGCTGAGTTATGGGAACGAGTGAAACGGATAATAATCAATGTTTGAGTCAATTATAAGGTGCGTACAGATATACGCGCCGCGAACATGAGCAATTCACTTTTAATCAGCTGACTATATCTGTATTTTTACAGAAACGGTAGATACAGATATAAAAAGCTTGGCATCAGCTGATTAAAAGTGAATTGCTCATGATCGCGGCGCGTAAATCTGTACGCATCATTAAAAGTTCTATTCAGTTATGAGCGTAATTAATGTTTATGTTCGGATGGGTAGAGTGGAAGAGGGTGCTCTAACAGCCTAAACTTCGCCCACATCACTTGGTGTAAAAATAGAGAAGTCAATTTCATTCATCAATTCCATCTTATAGGCTATTGATTTCCATCTAATTTTGTTCATTTTTGAGTACCGTTCTAGCAACGTTGCGGAGTGATATGATAATTATATGTCATAAATCAGTTGTTTGAATTATTCTAAATCATCAGAAAGTTTGTTATTTTATCTCAGTTCATTTTAGTCAATAAAAGCCATTATTCTAGCTCTTCAATGGTCTCTATTTATTACAATTTTATTGACCAAAATAAGTACCGGTAATCAAAATGCCAATCGAAATAATGTTGAATCTCCATCACGGAATCAGGATAAGCCTACCGAATTATCTCGAAATGAACCCGTTGATACATCTTTCAACTCGGAATTAATTGGGAAGATTCTCAAACCAAAATGTCTAAGTGTGGATCCAGATTCTCCTAGTGCACCATTGGAATGGAGACACTGGAAAAGAATGCTTGATGCCTACTTGAAAGGAAACTATTACACTGAAGATACGAAATTGGATATCTTAGTTACCTTGCTGTCAGCTGAAAATTACAAATTGATAATAGATTTTACTACATTCGAGGAAAGTATAAGAAGTATAAGTCTCTATAAGAAAACAAAAACAAGGTGAGTCCATCGATAATTTTTTCCTAAAACTGAAAGAACTCAGCCTAGAATGTAATTTTACAGCGATCTCTGCTACAGAGAATCGAGAGGAGCACATAAAAGAAGCATTGATTGCAGGTTTATATTCATGCGAAATCCGCCAACGAATTTTAGAAAGCCCAGATATGTCTTTGCATGAAACTCTTAATCGAGCAAGAGCTTTTGAGTCTGCAAAAGATCAATCACAATGCTACAATAAATCTAATCCTCCATTTGAGCTTAATGCTTGCAAAGATACAGAAAATGCATCAAATCTAATTCCTAATCAAAAAGACACTTCAGACTCCTCATTATCAGCTGTTAGTATTAGTGGACAAGCATGCTTTTTTTGTGGCAACAAAAAACATTCTCGACTATTTTGCCCAGCTAAAAACGAATTCTGCAAGAAGTGTGGTAAGAAGGGACACTTTGCTCGGGTATGTAACTCAATATCTTCCGTATTAGAGAAAAAAAGAGAGTTTAGTAATTCGATATTACTAACACCTTCAGTGCAAGCCGAAAAATGTCTTTCAAAGATTATTATTCCTATTACCATAAACGGAACTGAAAGTCAAGCACTGATCGATACTGGAGCAACTGGCAACTTTATTGACGATACCTATGCAAAAAAACTGGATTTAGAAGTTATACCAGAGATAGGAAAAGTAACTTTAGGCTCAAAACGCTTCACACCACAAATCCGAGGCAAAGTTAACGTGAATTTAACAGTTCAGGGAGAAAGTTATACAAACACAACCTTAATGCTTATGCAAGACCTCTGTGAAAATATTATTCTTGGGCACGAATTTATGAACAATTTCTCCAGTATAGAAATACCATTTGGAGGTAATAAGCCACCTCTTACTATTTGCGGAATAACTCAAGCAAAAATTCCTCCTTGCTCCCTTTTTCAACATCTAAAACCCAATTGTCAACCATTACAACCAAATCTCGCAAATTATCAAAAGATGATGAAGATTTCATTTCCAATGAAATTCAACAATTACTGGAAGATGGCATCATAGAAGAAAGCCACACACCTTGGCGTGCCCAAGCATTTGTTGTTAAACCCGATAACCGAAAAAAAAGGATGGTTATAGATTATTCTAGAACTATAAACAAATTCACTGAATTGGACGCCTATCCCATTCCAAATATGGAAGATTTAGTTCGCAAAGTAGCTCAGTATTCCTGGTATAGTACTGTAGATCTGAAATCCGCATATCACCAAGTACCAATCTTACTTGAAGAAAGGCAATACACAGGATTTGAAGCATGTGGGAAACTTTATCAGTTCTGTCGTATTCCTTTTGGTGTCACCAATGGTGTTTCAGCTTTTCAAAGAGTAATTGATTCACTCATACAAAAAGAGAAATTATTTGATACCTATGCTTATTTAGATGACGTCATAATTTGTGGAAATTCAAAAGAAGAACACGATACTAATCTTGAACGGTTTCTTGCAGCAGCTTCAAATAACTCACTTACTATAAACAAGGAGAAGAGTAAATTCTGTCAAAAGGAAATACGTTTCCTAGGATATTTAGTTGGAAACAAATCATTACGTCCAGATCCCGAACGCCTTGAGCCTCTACTTAATATGCCCCCACCTCCTAATCCCAAAACTCTTCAGAGAACTGTGGGCCTCTTCGCACATTACTCTCGATGGATACAAAATTTTTCAAGTAAAATTCATGCCTTGGCACACTGTACGCTCTTCCCTCTTCAAGGAAAGGCCCTTGCAGCTTTTGAAGATCTTAAAAAAGAGGTAGCTGCAGCTGTAATACATGTTTTTGATGAAGGAGGCATTCTCACTGTAGAGACTGATGCCTCAGATTTCTGCATCGCAGCAACACTATCTTACAATGAACGTCCTGTTCCATACTTTTCACGAATGCTAAACGAAAGTGAAAAACGACACTCATAACGGAGCTAGAAGAAAGATAGCGCTATCTGCTTTGTCGAATGATAGACAAGAACAGCAACACTAATGTAAATCGAAGACTGTCATTTGAATGTAGATATCGCTGAATTACGTGAATTTCATTCATTCATTCCATCCCATATTGTTTTTTATTCAATTTTGTTCATTTTAGAGTAACATTCTAGCAACGTTGCGGAGCTAGAAAAAAGATAGCGCTATCTGCTTTGTAGAATGATAGACAAGAATAGCAACACTAATGTAAATCGAAGACTGTCATTTAAAAGTAGACATCGCTGGATTACGTGAATTTCGTTGATTCACTGCATCCTATTCTAATTCTTATTCAATTTTGTTCATTTTTAGAGTAACGTTCCAGTAAAGTTGCGGAGCTAGAAAAAAGATAGCGCTATCTGCTTTGTCGAATGATAGACAAGAACAGCAACACTAATGTAAATCGAAGACTGTCATTTGAATGTAGATATCGCTGAATTACGTGAATTTCATTCATTCATTCCAGCCCATATTGTTTTTTATTCAATTTTGTTCATTTTAGAGTAACATTCCAGCAACTTTGCGGAGCTAGAAGGAAGAGAGCGCTATCTGCTTTGTCGAATGATAGACAAGAATAGCAACACTAATGTAAATCGAAGACTGTCATTTGAATGTAGACATCGCTGAATTACGTGAATTTCATTCATCCATTCCATCCTATATTGTTTTTTATTTAATTTTGTTCATTTTTGGAGTAACATTCTAGCAACGTTGCGGAGCTAGAAAAAAGATAGCGCTATCTGCTTTGTAGAATGATAGACAAGAATAGCAACACTAATGTAAATCGAAGACTGTCATTTAAAAGTAGACATCGCTGGATTACGTGAATTTCGTTGATTCACTGCATCCTATTTTAATTCTTATTCAATTTTGTTCATTTTTAGAGTGACGTTCCAGTAAAGTTGCGGAGCTAGAAAAAAGATAGCGCTATCTGCTTTGTCGAATGATAGACAAGGATAGCAACACTAATGTTAATCGAAGACTGTCGTTTAAATGTAGAACTTGCTATATTGACCTTATGTAATATAGCCTACTGTCCAAACGTTTAAAATACATTCAGAAAGATAATATTCCATTAATTTTGAATGAAAAAGAACAAGAAATTGTCAAAAACCACAGATTCATTGATACTTAGAAAGACCGGTACCGGTTATTACACCATTGTCAATCTCTGATAAACTAAAACTAAATACAAGAGCATCATAATTTATACTAGTAGGCGAGTACTGCTATTGGTCAAGGGCATAAACGCCTGCCATTGGCCCAGCTAGACAGTCTTTTGACAATTTTTTAGTCTTTGAATAATTACCACAATATCAACTTCTCAACTACACAAAAAGTTCCATTAATTTATTTATACATTGATACATATAATATAATTCTCAATTATGAATGATTGGGAAAGGAACAATAGGCTTGAAGCACAAAACTGTTCCCTTCCCAAATTTAGATAGAAATTGTCCAAGAATAGGTTATGTTTACACTTCATGATTTTTTACAATTTTGAGTCCAAAATATATATAATTATAAACTAGGAATTTACAATTCAGTTTAGTTGAAAACCAAATTAGAAAAGAAAACTTCACTAAATTTTGTTTTTATTCCCCAACAGATCTTTGTTATTTTACATTTCAAGAATGCTCTACTTTTAAGTTTATTCAACTATTCCACTTATTCTCATTATTATTATTATTATTATTATTATTATTATTATTATTATTATTATTATATTATTATTATTATTATTATTATTATTATTATTATTATTATTATTATTATTATTATTATATTATTATTATTATTATTATTATTTTCATTTGAAATATCGTTCCGTTTTATTTTCTTTCACTGAATATTGCTTGTTAAATTATAATTTCAGTATTGTATTGGAGGGTTGGGTCAAAAATAAAGGCAGTCATTCTATTCTATTCTATTCTATAGCAGCGTTTACACCACAGTAAGATGTTAATAACTTAATCCTTATAGATTTTATTAGATTTAACATAACTTATCATATAATTATGATGAACATTATGTGTTTTTCAAGTTCTGTTCAATCTAATAGAATCTATAAGGATTAAGTTATTAACATTTTGTTGATAACTTTGGTGTAACCCCAGCTTTAAACATCACTGATAACTGAAAAATCTGGTGTGGCGCACTCACACAACTTTCCTTGCCGTTATGAAAATTTATCACCTGACGCTAGTGTTCCCGCGCATCTCAAGTAAAAGATCTAAGCCAGCTGGTGACAGGAGTATTACGCTGGAGACACACGAAGTCTACTATCTCTTAATAGTGAATGATTTAATAGAATCAACAGTTGCCAACCGTTTGCAATTGAAATAATAACATTTTCTCGAATTTCGAGCTTATTTTCAATTTTAGGTGAAAATGTTACTGAACATTAATTGTAGAGATTCTCATGCTCAATCTTTTCCACTTAATTTTTTTTTTTTTTTTTGTTTAAATTGTATATGAAGGCTGATGATAATTGAGAATCTAAAATCAAACTTTGCATAGAAGGGGCAAAGCTCCTGAAATTTTTACAGATATAGGACTTGTTGCAGTTGATAGAGCTTATCAATGACTATTTTAGGTATAAATTTGATCAAAATCGTTGAAGCCGTTTTCGAGAAAATCGTGAAAAACCCTGTTTTTGACAACATTTTCGCCATTCTAGCCGCCATCTTGAATTGGATTTGCTCGAATTTGTTCGTGTCGGATCCTCATAGGGGAAGGACCTTAAGTTCCAAATTTCAAGTCATTCCGTTAATTGGGAGATGAGATATCGTGTACACAGACGCACACACACACACACACACACACACACACACACATACAGACCAATACCCAAAAACCACTTTTTTGGACTCAGGGGACCTTGAAACGTATAGAAATTTAGAAATTGGGGTACCATAATTTTTTTCGGAAAGCAATACTTTCCTTACCTATGGTAATAGGGCAAGGAAAGTAAAAATACTGTATTAATAATAGGAAATTTTAAAACTTGAATAGAAACTCAAACCATATGGTTATATCTCAATTCTACGGATATAATGGATGAGAATAATAAATATATGATAGTTCAATAGCAATAATGTAGAAAAATTCTTCCAGTGTTATTGACCTTTCTACACAGCCTACTGTCCTCCCCAAATATACGTTCAAAATTAGGAAATTCCTTGTGCCAGCTATATGGCCCTTCATACTGTGGTAAGGGTTGTTTAGAAGGCAGTTTCTTGACTTCATGCCACCCTCACTAATTCACCAATGACAAGCCACACTCATAATTCAAGTTGACATCTGTGTGAGAGTGTGTTTTAGACATAATTTAGGTTTGTCTTGTGTGTGTGTGTGTGTGTTTGTGAGATGGTCAGGCGAGTGAGACTCAGTTTAAACTGTCAGAGATAGCAATGTGAAAAACTCCACTGCTTTACATTCAACCAACACTGACACGATAGTGAGGTCCACCTTATAATGGCATTGGAGAAAGATGGGAAAACAACGTTCTCGATCCTCTGTCTTGTCAAATGCCTTCCATAGATGGTAGCTGGAACAGGTTTATTGGTGTAATATTTACTGTGCATTCCCGTTTAAAGTAATCACTCATATTTTATTGGGCAGAAATTATATTTTTCAATAATTTTATGATGAATTTACATAATCATAAAATTGTTTATTTTTTTCCGCCACACTGCACAGAAAGCAGCTGTTTTCCAGTCCCTACGTAGATCTGAAAGACATTGTTTGCAGACGACTCTCGTCTGACGTCAGAACTTACAGGTTTCTTTCCGGCCTAGGCCTGAAAGAGACCCTTTCCAGCCGCTAACATGGAACTAAGAAAGGTGATCGAAAAACAGCTGATCGAAAAGCTTTTCATTCTTATTGTGTTCATTATTCAATAATCAAAACTTTCATAATAATATCATCTTATTGTCATTTGAAAGAATAAAAAAGTATAAACTCAACCTCCCACATAATTGAACATCATCTTTCAGTTTATTTAGACAAATTAGAATAAAAAACGAAAAAACTTTGAAAATTTCCTGATATTCAGATTACCTTAGATTTGCTAGAGCTATCACCTTCCACTTCTGCTTTCGGAAGTGCTTAGTAAACAACTATTCTCATATATATATAATATATATATATATATATATATATATATAATATATATATATATATATATATATATATATATATTGTTTATTTTTGTGTGTGGCGAAAAATAGCGTTCGCACCACGGGCAAAAATGTTTTTCCGGCTCTCAATCTTTTCTAGTCCTCGGCCTCGGACTTGAAAACCGATTTCGAGCCGGAAAAACCTCATTTTCTGCTCTAGGTGCGAAATATACTATAGTAATTCTTCAAAGATTTCAATATGTGAATATTTCCTATTCTAGTTATAATAGTGTGAAATATTTTTTATATTTCCAGTTTTGGAGCATCTGAATTTGAAAATCTACTTTGTGAAAATACTTGAGGACTGAAAATCTTGTGAATTAAAGAACTAGAAGACTTGAAGACTAAATTTGAGAGAGGAATACCACAAGGTTACCTTATTTTTCCTCTCCCTATCTTGATAATGTACTCATTTTATAAATGAATGAAATAAATCTAGATTACATATTTTGTTAATTAATCATCAATTCTAAATATTGTTAAAACCTGATCTAGCAACAAAGCAACTCGAGAAAGAGATAGCGCGATCCGCTTTGTTGAATGATAGACAAGGATAGCAATACCACTGCTAATCGAACACTGCCATTATAACGTGGACTCACTATATTCATGTTGAAACTGAGATTCACGACAAACTGTCAGTTATTACTGAGTAATAACGTGTATGCTTCACATTCAACTAATGCTGACAGGTGGTAGACATGTTGGACAGGGCCCATTGAATTATTAATGAGGTAATCTGGCTTCGAAGCCACCGCTAAGCACATATTTGCTAGCGGTCACCAATACAAACAAGGACCGGGTGACTGTTGCTGCAAAGCTTCAGCATCAACACTTGTTATCAGTGATGATATCCGACGCATGGATACGTCCATGACAGAACTCGCTTATAAACTAGATTCTAAGCAAACACCAGACTCACTTCTAAACTGTATTCTAAACAGAACATCAAAACAGGCTTCTAAACTGTGTGAAACTTCTCGGCTATAGTGAAATATGATGGCAGTGGAGAAAGGGAAGAAAACAGTGTTGCCGATTCTCTGCCTTTCACCCTGTCTTATGTAGAAGACTAACTTACCCGGTGAACTTCGTACCGCCAAAAAGTCAATGTATCTCATGTCACATTTGACTTTATTTGGTGAATCATGAAATTTATCTGACAATCAATATTTTCATTTCCATCCCAATACGCGGACTTCCTATGTGCTTGGTCATGCAGTATTTATTTTTCCGAAAACATATTCAACCTCCTACTCCAATAATCCACAAATTAAAACATTCCCGCCACCCCTGCCGCCAACAGTTCAAAAAATTCCCGCCACTCCCACAACCCACGCTGCTTACTAACCATATGTATCCAACAACGGAAGTGACAGCCAGTGTTGATGGAGGAACTAGTGTCCGAAAGCGCTACACTAATGTAAGTAGAAGCTAATAACTTTTATTTATATAAATACCTGACTGCTATGTCGTAGTTAATTGTTCAAAGTGATTGTTCAACAAGCAGTTTGTAATTGAATCAAACATTGAAGATAAAACATATTCTTCTCAATCTAGCAAAGTAATAATATCTATCAGTAAAAAGTTGAATTAAAAGACAATTGATAGGTTGAATCAGTGTTTCAAATATATATTCAATGTGTTCATAGTGTTGATAGTCAATAGATGGTCCAGGAAATATGCTATGTACCATGAACTACACAGAGTTCCATATTCTTTCCATCTTCCATTTAAGGATGAATATAAGCTAAGCTAGATTTAAAGAGAAATAAAAAATGTAAATTTGTTTTCGCCGCACTTGGATGTAATGAGCTGGTTTTCGTGCGTCATAAGGAGGCCGAAAATGATTGTTTTCCGACCAGGCCGGTAAAATTTGTAAGGCCCTAGGGCTGTAAAATAACCTTGAAGTCAGCTGATTCTGATTTGATGTGAACGTATTTACAAAATAGTTTATGAAACGGAATCAGTTTATGCTTCTCGAATTGAATAAAGTATTTTGCAATAAGATACTATCATTCTATTTGGATGAATGAAATACAAATAATATATTATAAACTATTCAAATTCGATTTTCAGAGTAGGAGAGGACTTCAAACCTCTACTTCCGCAGTCGACGATAACAAGCATTGTTGACATTCAGATTGTCCAAATTTCAAGTGCACTAAAACAGCTGAACAAAAAACTTTCAATTATTTGTGTTTATCATTCAAGAATCAAAACATTCATAATCATATCATCTTATTGTGCCATTTAAAAGAATAAAAAAGTATTAACTCAACCTCCCACATCAAATAGTTATTTGTATATCTAGAGTGAAAAGTACGACTTTTTCTCCCTGTGAGAAAAAGTTTGAAGCCCGAGGCGAAGCCGAGGCCAGCAATTTTCCTGAGGGAGAAAAAGTATTTTTCGCTCGTGATGTACACAACATTTTTCCTCCATCTTCATTTTTTTATAGAAACTGCAAATAGAATCATTATAATAACTTACGTATTGGTGACAATGATTCCTAACAACATAACCTAAATCTAAAACCTAAAAACCGGTCGTCTGATTGGCACTGCTGATTGCGCTATCTATCAGCAAATGTTGTAACAATTATATCAGCTGAGCAGCTACCAAAAATGGCTGACTCCAGATCACGCAGATCAAAAATATTTGTTGGCTGGTATTTTGAATAGGATAAAATATTTTAAAAATTGTATAAATTTTCATCGTCTTCTAATATTAAGAATATGAATTATCATACAAACATATATTTCATGAGTTAATCAAATATCTGGTTGTGGTATTGAATTCAGTTGACTCAATGACAGACACCTCTATTATGCTTTCTCATCTGAGCTTAGACCTTCTAACCTATTACAATGTAAGTTTCAAAATAGAGATGCTCCCCATGTTATTTAAATGGAGTCACTTTTACTCCCTAGGGAGTTTTTCTGTTTTTACTACCGAGAGCCAAAAAGTGACACTTTAGTATTAGGTTTCAGGGAGTAAAGTAAGTACTTTAGACAGTAGGTGGAGAAAAACATAATTGAACATAATCTTTTGGGTTATTGAGACATATTGAAATCCACTCAAACCAAACCCAGCTTAAGTTCAAAAAACTGTGATTACCACTGAAAGTGGTACCGCTTAAGTACTGCGATTACCACTAAACCTGGTGGATAATTTTGGAACTACTTAAAACTACTAAAAAAAACTATTTTTTCGGACATGTTATTTATCATCAAAATTTGAAAAAAGAATAGTGTTGGGCCCTGCCTGTTGTTCTTTCCCGATCATATTATTATAATATGATTTGTAACTGTATCCACTGAAAATGGAAAAAATAATACTTTCACAATTTCTAATATTCAGATTACCTCAGATTTGCTAGAGCTATGACTTTTCAGTTTTGCTTTTGTAAGTACGTAATAAACAAAATTATTATCATATATATTATATTGTTTTATTTTTTCGTGTGGCGAAAAATAGTGTTCGCACCACGGGCAAAAATGTATTTCTGGCTCTCAATCTTTTCTAGTCCTCGGTCTACGGCCTCGGACTTAAAAACCGATTTCGAGCCGGAAATGTCTCATTTTCGGCCCTAGATGCGAAATATACTATTGTCATTCTCCATTAATATTAATGATTGCAATATGAACAACTCTCTTCCATGAGGTGAATATTTTTTTCCAACATTTTCCAGTTTCCTAATGATAAGGGAGTGATAATTATTTGTAAAGGTCTTTTAAGGAATGATTATCTACAGCTGGTACCAATCACTAACTTAAATTCCAAACTACCGTTTTATTATCAGTACACAATTTATCACATGGTGACAAGTTTATTATACAGCTGGTAACTTTAGATGCCAATTAATATTATCTTGAATCATGATCATCTTCCCGTTCTTTGGTAGCTGCTCGACTAAAAATTTCGAAAACATAAGTCTGTAAAATGGATTGATAGATAATTATTATTAGCCTCCCTCCATTGAAATTTCTGGTCAGAGATCATCCCCAATACTCACACAACATATTCCCAAAGTTTCATGCCGTTCTGTCGAGTAGTTTACGAGTGTATAGGGAGCAAACAAACAAACATACAAACAAACACACAAACAAACACACAAACTAACACACAAATAGACATTCATTTTTGTATATATAGAAGAGATATAATATGATTTGTTGACATGACATGATAATCCTCCCAAACTAGAGTATATCATAATTTTCAAAGTTGATCATTATTTGACAATTCCAAGTGATTAGTGAGTGTTATTTTGTTATTCAATTTAGTTTGTATATAATCTAAATTATATGTTTTTTTGTTCTCAAATGTTTGAACAGAAAATTGAACCTGAATAAAAGTGTATGGAACAAAGCCTACTTTTTGGACTATTTATAGTGTATAAATCAAAATTCGGGAAAAAACAGTTTTGGGCTGTGCCTGTTAGTACTTCCCCAATCATTTTAAAGAATTGTGTTCGGTTTATCAAAAGTCAATAAATAAATAACGAGCGAAGCTCGGTGCCCTGATATTATACATTATACCAGAAATATAATTTGATTGTATAGGGAGAAATGTTGTGGTATACAATGTCCTATCCTTTCGCCTTGTAATATAATCCACTAGTTTTCATTGACAAGGGGAAATTTTGTATTTCCCCCAAAGAGTATCCGTTCTTTATCTCCCTCTACATCACTACAAATCCTCTGTCATACTCCTTCAAAGAACGCCATATTCATAATATGACGAGATCAATATCCTATGAGGACCCTCAAACAATACACAACTTCTGAAGGTTTAAGTATGTATCCTTGTAAATATCCTTTGATGGTATCGAGTTCCTGAGCGCAACAAAAGAAAACCTGCTCTATCCATCAGGCTCAACAGTTTTCAACCTCCAAGATTTCCGGCCCAGAATAATAAGCTGCCTTTTAAAAGTCTGCAAACGGCGGAAGCGATTTAACCTCAGCACTCATTTCCTGAGTGATGTTGAGTGATGCCTTAGACCACTTTTTAGTTACCTCTTCCTCTCCTCGAACATTTTTTTCATCCTTTATTCTTCACCATTCCCCCAACGGATTGTTTTGAATACCTTACCCTATCTTTTTACCACCTACTCAAGCATTTTTCTATCCTCCATCCTTGAACATTGCCCTGAATTTGTTTTCCTTTCAATTTTATTCAGCTTTCACTCTCTCCTATCAGTTTCTCTCTCCTTCTCAAGCCTTTTTCTATCCTTCATCCTTCAACATCTCCCTGATTATGTTTTCCTCTCGAATTCATTCACATTTCCTTTCTCCTTATTACTTTCTCTCTCTTTCTCAAGTGTTCTTCTATTTTCTATCTTTCAACATAACCTGTATTATGTTTACCTCTCAATTTCATATTTACATTTCCTTTCTCTTCATCACTATCTCTCTCTTTCTCAAGTATTGTTCTATTTTTCATTTTTTAACATCACTCTGATTATGTTTTCCTCTCAATTTCATTCACCTTACTCTCTCTTTATCACTGTCTCTCTCTTCCTCAAGCATTTTTTCATCCTTCATCCTTCAACATTACCCTAAATATGTTTCAATTTTGATTTCATTCACCTTTCACTCTTTTCTATCACTTTCTCTCTCTTTCTCAAGTATTGTTCTATTTTTTATCTTTCAACATCACTCAGATTATGTTTTCCTCTCAACTTCATTCACCTTCCTTTTCTCTTTATCGCTTTCTCCCTCTTCCTTAAGTATTTTTCTATCCTTCATACTACACAACATCACCCTGATTATGTTTCCCTCTCAATTCAATTCACCTTCCACTCCTTTTCATCACTTTCTCTCTCTTTCTCAAGTATTGTTCTATTTTTATCTCTTAACATCACCATGGAAAGCAGTCGTTAGGTCATGTCAGAGGCCCTGAAATTGATCAGTTGCGACCTGAAAACTCTGACTCCAGACCTGAGCCAGCCAGGTAACTCGATATTATTATTATTATTATACCATGATTATGTTTTCCTCTCAATTTCATCTACCTTTCCTTCCTCTTTATGACTTTCTTCCTCTTTCTCAAGTATTCTTCTATCCTCTATCCTTCAACATCACCCTCAATCTGTTTCCGTTTCAATTTTATTCAGCTTTAACTATTTTCTATCACTTTCTCCCTCTTCCTCAAGCATTTTTCTATCCTTCATCCTTTAACATCATCCTTAATTTTTCTCTCTCCTAATTTCATTTAAATTTTCTTTCTCTTTATCACTTTCTCTTTCTCAAGCATTCTTCTAGCCTTCATCTTTTTACATCACCCTTATTATGTTTTCCTCTCAATTTCATTCACCTTTCTTTTCTCTTCATCACTTTCTTTCTCTTTCCCAAGTATTCTTCCATTTTTCATCTCTCAATATCACCCTGATTAGGTTTTCCGCTCAATTTCTTCCACATTTTCTTCATCTTTATCTTTATCTTTATCGAGGGTTGAGTGTAAGAGAGGGCCGGCTGCGCCCTAACTCCGCCCTCCTAGGTAAAAATAAAGGCAGCTATTCTATTCTATTCCATTCTATTCTATCTCTCTCTTTCTCAAGCATTTTTCTATCTTCCATCCTTCAACATATCTCTAAATATGTTTCCCTTTCAATTTTACTTACTTTTCTCTCTTTTCTCTATCACCATCTTCTCCCCTCTCAATAACTCCCACATCCTCTATCCTTACCCTGGATTCGTTTTCCCTCACCAACATAGCTCTGCTACTCTATGAATTCTCTTTCTCCCTCTCAAGCATTTCTCTATCCACTATCTTTTCCCTGAATATTTTCTCTCCATTTAATTCACCTCTCAGTCTCCTCTACAACCCTCTCTCTTTCTCTTTCAAGCATTCATCTATCCTCTATCCTTTCCTTGAATTTCTTTTCCTCCATTTAATACACCTTTCTTTCTCCTCTATAACTCTCTCTCTTTCTCTCTCAAGCATTCAACTATCCTCCATCCTCCCCCTGAATATTTTCTCTCCATTTAATTCACCTCTCAGTCTACTCTACAACTCTCTCTCTTTCTCCCACGAGCATTTATCCGTCCTCCATCTTCCTCCTGAATATGTTCTCCTCCATTTCATACAACTTTCTGTTTTCTCTATAACTCTCTCGAGTATTTCTCTATCCACCATCCTTTCCCTGAATATTTTCTTCCCATTTAACTCACCTCTCAGCTCCCTCTACAACTCACTCCCTCTCTTTCTCTCACAAGCATTTACCTATCCTCCATCCTTCCCCTGAATATGTATCCCTAGCTCCGCTCCATTCAACGGCTCAATTTAATTACATTTTTTCAGCACACCTCCAATGATGCATCTGGGGCCTACCTTCGATTCAAAGTGGCTTCTGAATATTCAACAGACAGTAACTTTCTTGTCCACAAGTTGAGGATGCTTTTCCCTTGTGCTCTGATGGGGTTGATTTTCCTTGCAATGGGAAATTTTGCTACGAATTGAACTTTCCAAATGTGCTTTGAAGGGTTGGGTTTCCTTGGAATGGGAGGGAAATAATTTCACTACGAATTGAATTTTCAAAATGAGGGAATCTGAATCCGACAAGGATAATAATTATCCAAGGAATAGACAGTGTGGAATAACCTGGAGTTGAAGGATAGTAATAGCTGATCTCAAGAGCTACTTTTTGAACTTGTAGCAAAACTATGAAGCAATAATATACTAGTAGATCTGTGAACAGTAGACCTCACGCAGTTTTCTCAACCAGATGTACCTGATGTCACCCGTCTTCTTCTTTTTCTTCTTCTTCTTCCCCCCTCTTTCTTCTTCTTTATCTTCTTTTTTACCATGCCCTCACATACTACAATAAAAGGATATTAAAGAACTCACCGCTGTTGCATTGATCAAGAGGTCGATTGAAACGGAAAATGAACAACTATTATTATCAAAAGAGGAAATTGTTCAATAAGTTTCTATCCCAGATGCTCACTACTTTCCTTGCCCTATTACCATAGGTAAGGAAAGTATTGCTTTCCGAAAAAAATTAAGGTACCCCAATCTCTAAATTTCTATAGGTTCCAAGGTCCCCTGAGTCCGAAAAACTGGTTTTTGGGTATTGGTCTGTGTGTGTGTGTGTGGTGTGTGTGTGTGTGTGTGTGTGTGTGTGTATGAGTGTATGTGCGTCTGTGTACACGATATCTCATCTCCCAATTAACGGAATGACTTGAAATTTGGAACTTAAGGTCCTTTCACTATAAGGATCCGACACGAACAATTTCGATCAAATGCAATTCAAGATGGCGGCTAAAATGGAGAAAATGTTGTCAAAAACAGGGGTTTTCGTGATTTTCTTGGAAACGGCTTCAACGATTTTGATCATTTCATACCTAAAATAGTCATCGATAAGCTCTATCAACTGCCACAAGTCCCATATCTGTAAAAATTTCAGGAGCTCCGCCCCATCAATGCAGATAGAAATCCCAATTATCAGGCTTCAGATACAATTGAAACAAGAAAAATCAAGTGGAGTAGATTGAGCATGAAAATCTCTACAATAAATGTTCAGTAACATTTTCACCTAAAATTGAAAATAAGCTTTATTATGAACCGCGGGTGGTTCACGGAGTGGAGCTGAAAACACCATTCTACCTGGCTCAGATGGTATATCGTAATCTGCCTGCAGAGATGAGAGACTTCGAATGCAGTATTGCTGTTTACAAGCGTAAGGTCGAGAGGTGGCTCTACTGCCTGGGGTGGGAAATGTCTGAAAGCCTGCTTCATTCTGTTTATATGCACTAAAACCTATCCTTTATTTTTTCTTCTTATTTTTTTCTTTAGCTCAGTTTGGTCAATTTTTGCTATCCTACTCCTTTTATATTTTTTAAAAATTTTACAAGGAAAATCGCTCTCATAAAGATGAGTCCTATGAGTCCGCTGGTCTCTTTTCCTTTTTTAAAATATGTCTTACTTTAGTTAAGTTATAAGTCTAGTTATAATGATTTAATTTTCCCATTTTCTCCCATATGGATCTGAGAAGTCCCGTTTTTTTCTTTAATTTATAGTTTCATATGTCGCTGTTCTGTTCTCTACAATCAATCAGACTTGTGTTGTTCCAGACTTGTGTTTTCATATTCCTTTCATTATATTGATAATAATTGGCTACCGAGAACTCACCCCTACACACAGACGTATAGTCTTGTAGAGGTATTCCAGTAACCAATTTTCAAGTGTCATATTTTTTGTAACTGTGCATTTTGGAATAATAAAGAATTTGATTTGATTTGATTTGATTTAAATTCGAGAAAATGTGATTATTCAATTGCAAATTATTGTTGATTCTATTAAATCATTCACTATGAAGAAATAGCAGACTTCATGTGTGTCTCCAACGTTATTGCCCTGTCACCAGCTGGCTCAAATCTTTGAATAGTAGACTTGAGATGCGTGGGAACACTAGCGTCAGGTGATCAATTTTCATAACGGCAAGGAAAGTTGTGTGAGTGCGCCACACCAGATTTTTTCATCTTATTATACTCTATACTATTAGTCCTGTGAACAGTAGACCTCACGCAGTTTTCTCAACCAGAAGTACCTGTGTCATCTGTTCACCGGTTTCTCCAGACATCTGTTTAATACATGCAATGGATATTCCACTTGTCAGCTGATTATGAATAATTCTTTATTCTGTATAATCCTATCTTCAGAGTATAATATTATATCTAGCGAAATTTGAGTATGGTGGAGATTCCTTTTTCTTTCATATTATCCGTAAAATACAAAATTTCAAAAGACTTTGTGTATACATCGACGAGCAGTTAAAAATGGAATGCCAAGTCTTACAGAATTCTATCAACGCGTTTGGCCGTGAATGCGTTACATGCATACATACAGATGAAAGGAAATCTAGACTAAAACAGAGACCTCACTGCGTTTGTTCAATATTATATTGTATAAGAAGTAGAATCGTTGCCGATTCTCTGCTTTCCTACTGCCTTGGAGGATAGCTGGAACCAGTATATCTGATGTACTCATCATCATCATCATAATCGATAGTATCTGATTATCAACTGTTCATTCTCTTTGTTTCTAAAAGTTATGTACACTCATCTACATATTTATTTTCTGTTCTGAATATGTTAATTGTTTATTTGTTTCCATTATAATGTAGTGTTAGTATGCAATGGGTCTTGCAAGACCTGGCAATACATTATCAATTGTGATAAACAATCAATAAAGAATCAATCAATTCTCGTTTACAATAATCAAATATATACTACTAATTGTCAGGCTCGCTTCGCTCGTCATATCCGTCTAGCCAGGGGGCTCCACCCCCTCGACCACCGACTGGATCGTCCAAGAATGAGATCAGCAGGCTCCCTTCGCTCGCCTGAATTTTCCATTTGAGCATTTTTATCATTATGTTAGGACGATCCAGTCGGGGGTCCAGACTAAACAGATATGGCGAGCGAAGCAAGCCTGACGGCTAGTAATATAATATTCAATTCAAATCAAATTTTTATGCACTCGAATTTCATACAAAATATTCCCAGGAATAGATCTGATTGAAGTAGCAGTGCCCAATCAATTTTCCCGCGATAAATGCATTTCAATCTTCAACTTGGTGCCAACCTAACAAAGTCAACTCAACTTAACGCCAACCTGACAAAATTATTAATTTAGTTACAAGTTAAAAACTGTTTCGAAGAGGTACTCTCTCTATATTAACATATGGTATGGACATATTTCAATTATAATTAAGAGATTGGAATAAGAAGAATATACATGCTAAAAGACGAACTTTAAACCCTCAAAAACCACCCTTAGTGTTAAAATATTGCCAAAAGATTTCTTAGTGCGCCTCTAAAGGGCCAACTGAACATACCTACCAAATTTGAACGTTTTTGGTCCGGTAGATTTTTAGTACTGCGAGTGAGTGAGTGAGTCAGTCAGTCAGTTAGTGAGTGAGTGTCATTTCGCTTATATATATATATATATATATATATATATATATGTGGATTCGTGAAGAAAGTATATTTCTCAATTAATAAAATAATAAAGGTTCATTCTCGAGACTGAATATTTTGTTAATTAATTTCACTTCTTCAATCTGGCAACGTCGCGTGGCTAGAGAAGGATAGCGCTATCTGCTTTGTCAAATGATGGACAAGGATAGCAACACCAATGTTAATCAAATACTGCCATTATAACGTGGACCTCACTACTGGTTACAGCATACACGTGTAAAAGCTGGAAAATTCATTAGTAATTTCACACTCTTGTAATTCCATTCCTACGGCTTCACATAATTACGCACTGCTCTTCCCCTCACATAACCAGCGATATTCCAATTTAAAATAATTCCCAATTATTAAATCGAAAACTGAGTATGATTGCAGTGATTTTGGGGTCGTTCACCCACTTGTGCTATTCAATAATTGAATAGCCCGGTAACCATGATTAACAGTCATACTGTAGCAATAATTATCATAGATCAAATTTTGAAGGTGAAGTTAATTATTTGTTGTGATAATGATAGCCCGGTTAACACGGTAACCATAATCAATAATCATACTGTATCAATAATTATTGAAACAATTCTGATGGTGTTAATAACTTGTTGTGATAATGATAGCCCGGTTAACACGTTAACCATGATCAATAATCATACTGTATCAATAATTATTGAAACAATTCTGATGGTGTTAATTATTTGTAGTGATGATGGTAGCCCGGTTAACACGTTAACCATGATCAATAATCATACTGTATCTCTATATATATATATATTATATATATATATATATATATATATATATATATATATATATATATATATAATATATATATATATATAAAAGCGAAATGGCACTCACTCACTGACTCACTGACTGACTGACTGACTCACTTACTCACTCGCAGAACTAAAAATCTACCGGACCAAAAACGTTCAAATTTGGTAGGTATGTTCAGTTGGCCCTTTAGAGGTGCACTAAGAAATCTTTTGGCAATATTTAAACTCTAAGGGTGGTTTTTAAGGGTTTAAAGTTCGTTCTTTAGCATGTATATTCTTCTTATTCTCTTGATTATAATTATTGAAGAATGTCCATACCATATGTTAATATAGAACTATAATCTAGAGAGAGTACCTCTTCGAAACAGTTGTTAACTGGTAACTAAATTAATAATTTTGTCATTAAGTTGAGTTGACTTTGTTAGGTTGGCACCAAGTTGAAGATTGAAATGCATTTATCGCGGAAAAATTGATTGGGCACTGCTACTTCAATCGGAGCTATTCCTGGGAATATTATATTACTAGCCGTCAGGCTCGCTTCGCTCGCCATATCCGTTTAGCCAGACGTTTAGTCTGGACCCCCGACTGGATCGTCCTAACATTTTATGATAAAAGTGCTCAAATGAAAAATGCAGGCGAGCGAAGCGAGCCTGCTGATCTCATTCTTGGACGATCCAGTCGGGGGTCCAGGAGGCGGAGCCCCCTGGCTAGACGGATATGGCGAGCGAAGCGAGCCTTACGGCTAGTCCTATTATATTAAGCGAGCAATTTCCTTATGTCTGTTTATATATTTATATCTGGTTATTAATGTCCAACGGATCTCGAAAACGGCTCTAACGATTCTCACGATATCCAGAAAATAGTAGGTTTATAATATAAAGATTCGATTGCACTAGGTCTCACCCTGGGAAAAATCGCTGAAGGACATTAAAAGGATAATTATTATTCATCCTTGAGTAAACAGCTGATAAGAATTATTTCGTTGTCTGTTGGTGATGGAAGTGAGTGAGCTAGTTCATGTGTGTGGGACTGTGTCAAAATTATGACCGAAATTTTTAATCATTCAATCAGGTACACATGCTCTGTCCAATTCCGCAACCCTCATACTACTCGCACACACAAGCGCAGTCTCCTTCTGTGTGTGTGAGTAAAGATACGGTCTGTCTACCTGTATACCACCATAGAGAAACAATAGCATAAGTAGATATCCAATGGTATAGGGCGTTTATGTCGCAACTTTTACTGATATCTCAAGCCGATTACTGTCGATTGTTGTCGATTTTTACTGTTTTGACCGGGTAAGAGTGTATGAAAAGCACAATATGAAAGACTATCAGTGTAATAAAGCTTCACGGGAAAGAACTAGGTGGACTATCGGCTTGATATAACAGTAAAAGTTGCGACATAAACACCCTATACCATGGGATATCTACTTATGCTGTTGTTTCTCTATGATACTACGTAGTATACATAGTATATCAATGGCGCAGGTGTGCCTGCGCGTGAGGGAGCGAGGGTCGGCCTAATCCTTCAGAGCTCATGCGAAATTGGACAGAGTATAGTGCTGGTTGCTAAAAAAGCCGGGTTATTTTCAATCCTGATTAATTCCAGTAGATCCATGTTTTTGAAATGGTCTTCTCTGATTTGGTTCACGTGAAGTTGATCAGGATTGAAATTTAACCGGCTATTGTGCAACTGGGCCTTTGTTAGGGAAATTTTTGAATTCCTCAGAGAATTAATCTCAATTTACTGTGATTATATAGAACATCTCTGTATGAATGTTATTATAATTTCTTCTTTCGTAATAAATTTTTTATGTTTTTGTACTCCAGAGCGAAGCTCGATTCACGATATTATAATATTAAACTGATGTGTGTGTTGGTCTGATGATATTCTGATGATATACCTATATATAATATTCTGATATATTGAAATATCTGCTGATGATTATCGCTGATATATCTGATGTTTATTGGATGGTGTGAACCAGGGTTGTGTACGCACCTATAATTCCATGCCAGCTTAGCTAATGCAATACAATGCGGACTCAATTAACCGGCCGTTTGATAATGGCCTCTAATCACCCTGGGAATATTGCATTTACACCGCTTTCCAACCGCCTCGAATATCAATGAATGCGTGCGACGCTTTAGGAGATAGCCTGCAATTGAAATAGCACCGAGCACGGTAATTCCACATCGGATCAATGACGAAAATAGATGTGGGTCGATGATTTGCAGTTTCCTTCTGGGGTATGATGAGTTTTAACATTGAGGAGACATAGAATGAGAAGATTATGGGATATCTTGATATCATATCCATTCACTCTTCAATTCCTTTCCATTGGAATATTTCATTTTTTGATGAATAAGGAGAATGAGAAGGGAATAAATTCATTTTTTTGAATGAAATATCCATTCAAATAGGACCACATTGATAAATAATATTGCTTTCTCCACAACCCTGGTAGAGAGTTAGTGGGGAGGATATTTTTAATATTCTTTCCAAAGAATGGACATTGATATGTCCAAAGCTTCGCCAATTTATGTAGATGCATAACAATATGATTATTATCTATAGTTATTATATTACAAATCATTCAGATCAGAAAATCATTTCAGAATCAATAATCAGAAATATTCAGTCTATCAAATAAAAAACTTTGGAATTGTCAAAAACCACAGATTTTATTGAAAGTAGAAAGACCGGACGCAAGGTTTTTCAACTCTAATAGGGATAATCCATGTAATTTTGACAGAATAATGAATCATTATTTTATTGCTTGATGTCTCCTGGATATAAGAAAATTACGGAATTCAGCCAGTGCGAAGCACGGGTTACCTGATAGTAGTGGAAAAAATTCAACGGCAATCGAGAAATTGTCAAAAACCACAGATTTTTTAATAGTTGTAAGACCGGTCTCGGTTGTTACACCATTGTCGAACCTTGATAAACTCAACTAGATACAAGAGAATTTATACTAGTGGGCGAGAACGGCTATTGGTCAAGGATATGAACGCCTGCCATTGGCCCAGCTAGACATTCTCCTCTCACCTACCGGTGCATTTTGAAAGGAACGTAACAAAATGGCGGTCTAAGCAACAGACTCGTAATGATAACAAAATTTACTTGTAGTACAGAATAAAACCCAAGAAAACAAGTGAAAGATGATTAAACAAATATGAATATAGAAGGACTATCGACTAATATATGCGAACAAGGTTATGATAAAACTAAATGTGTAGTGTTATATTGGTTGAAATCAATCTGGTCATTTAAACTATACTGAGAATTGTCTCCAATTACTCTTGTTATTTCTAAAGCCTCTGGAATATTCATAGATCTGCCTCTGTTGAAAACACAAATTTGAAATTGTCAACCACTTTTATTATTATAAATTATTATAATATATACAGAACCAGGTTTCGTGGCTTTACCAGCCACATCTTCAGCCATGAAACCTGGTTCTGTCTATATTATAATAATAAAAAGTGGTTACAATTTCAACTCACAACACAACTGTAAAGATCTGCTTTTGTTATTAACATGCAGAAACTCAACATTCTCCTCAACTGTGAATCTGTGATTATTTTATATCAATTGTTTCGCAAAGTTAAATTCCCCATCTTGTTCATTCCAATCTCTTATGTGTTCTTCAATTCCACTTTTGAAACTTCTACCTGTGTCACCCACGTATCGATCACCACATTCACGTTTGTACACCCCAAATTTATCTCAAATATTAATTTTGTCCTTCCTTATTACAGCTAGATAGACTATTTGGAATCGGTTTGTTTCTGTAAGCAACATGATATCCATTCTCTTTCAATTCCCTACCTATCTTATTAGCGAAAAATCATTCAATATTACCACATTAATAGAAATATTGCTTTCTCCACAACACTGGGAACAAAATATAACCATGGGGAAAAGATATCATAAGAAATATTCCATGGTATGGACTATAGAGCGTTTATGTACCAAATTACACTGTTACCTCAAGCCGATAGTCCAAGCAGTTATTTTTGTTGAGGCTATGATGCTGGTACCTGATCTCTTATACACTCTCACCCGGCCAAAACAGTAATAATAGACAGTAGTCGACAGTAATTGGCTTAGTTAACAGAGAATAGATAGAGTTAGAAGAGGTAGAGAGATAGTGTCACTAGATAGAGTTAGAATCAGCTTGAATTTTGAAACATAAACGCCCTATACCATGGGATATCGTCTTATAAGCTATCTTCTATGATGCTATCTTTCTCTATGACTCTGAATACTCAGAGTTACTTACAATCAAGGTTTAGTTACTACAAAGCCTGGTTTTCACTAGTAGAGTTGGTGATCGAGTAAATGACATACTAACTCTACCGAGCTAACTCTACTCTACTTACTTGGTCGAGTAACTGTTTTCACTACAATTGAGAATAGTAGAATACTATTGAGAATACTTTTGATCAAATTAACATTTAACCACTTTGAGGCTGAGCAAAAGCTGGAAATAAACTTTCTACACGTGATATTTCTCCAAGTTTTTCGATTTGTATATCATCGGGCTATCAAAATGGAAAAGTTTTCTCAGGATATTTTTTTTTCCGATCATTACTTTTTGAGATATGAGCGACTGAAGTTTGAATTTTTGGGACAGAACATTCCATATTCGGTAAAATTTAAATCCATGAGATTCAAAGGATGGATTTTTCATGGTATTGTTGATCCAGTTGATTGAAAATTTTCTGATAATATCAATTTTTGGAGAAGTTATTCAATTTACAAAAAAATAACTCAACTAAGAGTTATTTTTGGTTATTTCCAGTAAATTGAATAACTATCTTAAAAATTGATATTTTCGGAAAATGTTTCTTCTACTATATCAACAATACCATGAAGAATCTATCCTCTGAATCTCATGAATTTATCTCTTACCGAATTTGAAATGTTCTGTCCCGAAAATTTAAACTTTAGTCGCTCATATCTCGAAAGGTAAAGATCAGAAGAAAAATTTTTAAAAAAGGGTACTGAGATTTTCAATTATTTTCTTTATATTTATATTACAAGTAGCCCTATACAGGAAAGAGATAAAAACTAGTACTATATCTCTTTTCTGTTTAGGGCTACTTGTAATATAAATATAAATAGAAATAAAAATCTCAGTACCCTTTTTGAAATATTCTATCACAAAATGTTTCGGACAATGATGCCATTTTCAAGTGATATGAAGTAAATAAATGAATACTGCTGGGAGACATATTTTGATCATATGTTAGTGTATTCATATGATTTTATGAACTAAAAGTATAACTAACTAAGGAAAGTATTGCTTTCCGAAAAAAATTAAGGTACCCCGATTTCTAAATTTCTATACGTTTCAAGGTCCCCTGTGTCCAAAAAACTGGTTTTTGAGTATTGGTCTGTATGTGTGTGTGTGTGTGTGTGTGTGTGTGTGTGTGTGTGTGTGTGTGTGTGTGTGTGTGTGTGTGGTGGTGTGTGTGTGTGTGTGTGTGTGTGTGTGGTGTGTGTGGTGTGTGTGTGTGTGTGTGTGTGTGTGTGTGTGTGTGTGTGGTGTGTGTGTGGTGTGTGTGGTGTTGTGTGTGTGTGTGTGGTGTGTGTGTGTGTGTGTGTGTGTGTGTGTGTGTGTGTTGTGTGTGTGTGTGTGTGTGTGTGTGTGTGTATAAGTGTATGTGCGTCTGTGTACACGATATCTCATCTCCCAATTAACAGAATGACTTGAAATTTGGAACTCAAGGTCCTTTCACTATAAGGATCCGACACGAACAATTTCGATCAAATGCAATTCAAGATGGCGGCTAAAATGGCAAAAATGTTATCAAAAACAAGGTTTTTCGTGATTTTCTCGGAAACGACTCCAACGATTTTGATCAAATTCATACCTAAAATAGTCATCGATAAGCTCTATCAACTGCCACAAGTCCCATATCTGTAAAAATTTCAGGAGATCCGCCCCATCAATGCAGATAGATTCCCAATTATCAGGCTCCAGATACAATTGAAACGAAAAAAATCAAGTGGAGTAGATCGAGCACGAAAATCTCTACAATTAATGTTCAGTAACATTTTCACCTAAATTTGAAAATAAGCTTTAAATTCGAGAAAATGTGATTATTCAATTGCAAATTAATGTTGATTTTATTAAATCATTCACTATGAAGAGATAGCAGACCTCATGTGTGTCTCCAGCGTTATAATTGCTCTGTCACCAGCTTGCTCAAATCTTTGAATAGTAGACTTGAGATGCGCGGGAACACTAGCGTCAGGTGATCAATTTTCATAACGGCAAGGAAAGTTGTGTGAGTGCGCCACACCAGATTTTTTTGGATTTAAATTCGCATGATTTTATCAAGAATGAAGTTATTCGTGTCTTATTTGGATTAAGTTTCTTATTTTATTTGTTTTCAATTTTGCCGCTTTATAAAAAGTAAAACAATGCCGATTTATAAAGCGGCAAAATTAAACAGAGATAAAATAAGAAACTTAATCCAATAAGACAATATTACAGCTGTTATATAGCTATGGTGAATGTGATATTTTCGAGCTCAAAATTTAAGTGTTTTTATTCTTTATTTTGTGAATTTATAGTTTGTTTCATGTTTTTGAAAAACTTTTTATTATTAATCCATTCAAATTTAAAATTGTTTGTTCTATTCTAATTTATATTTTAGATTGTGATTTGGTGTAGAAATTTGAATGGACATAACCTATAATATTTGGACAATTTAAAACTAAATTAGGAAATTGGAGAAGTTTTAGGCAATAGCCTGTTCTTTCTTTTCCGATTCTTGTATTTTTTGCTAACCTTATAAATAAATAAATAGAGACACCAATAACCCCATTTCTGATAGAATCATGCGAATTCAAATCCAAAATTTACAGTTTTAGTTCCTAAAATCATATGAATACACTAACATATGATCAAAATAGGAATCTTCCAGCAGTATTTAATTATTTACTTCATATCACTTGAAAATGGCATCAATGTCCAAAACATGTTGTGATAAAATATTTCAAAAAGGTTACTAATAATTTTATTTTTATTTATATTTATACTAGTACTCCACCATCACTCTACTTTACCATGTACGTTTTGGGAGAGTTCACGAGATAGTTAGTACTATTCCACGGTGCTATCCCACTCTAGTCTACTAAATACTAGTACTCTACCATGAATCTACTCTACTATGAACGTTTCCATTGGGAGAGTTCACAAGATAGTTGGTACTTGCCCAGGAAACTCTACCACTAACTCTACTAATGAAAACCAGGCTTAAAGGTTGAGTACTCAGGGGTATCTTCTATATATATAAAAGCGAAATGGCACTCACTCACTGACTGGCTCACTCACTCTCTCTCTCACTCCCAAAACTAAAAATCTACCAGACCAAAAACGTTCAAATTTAGTAGGTACGTTCAGTTGTTCAGTTGGCCCTTTAAAGGCGCACTAAGGCGGATTTGGAAATATTTTAACTCTAAGGGTGGTTTTTAAGGGTTTAAAGTTCGTCTTTTAGCATGTATATTCTTCTTATTCTCTTAATTATAATTGAAAAAAGTCCATACCATATGTTATATAGAACTATAATCTAGAGAGAGTACCTCTTCGAAACAGTTGTTAACTGGTAACTAAATTAATAATTTTGTCAGGTTGGCATTAATTTGAGTTGACTTTGTTAGGTTGGCACGAAGTTGAAGATTGAAATGCATTATCGCGGAAAAATTGATTGGGCACTGCTACTTCAATCGGAGCTATTCCTAGGAATATTATATTACTAGCCGTCAGGCTCGCTTCGCTCGCCACATCCGTTTAGCCATACGTTTAGTCTGGACTCCCGACTGAATCGTCCTAACATAATATGATAAAAATGCTCAAATGAAAATTGCAGGCGAGCGAAGCAAGCCTCCTGATCCCATTCTCGGACGATCCAGTCAGGGTCCAGGGGGCAGAGCCCCCTGGCTAGACGGATATGGCGAGCAAAGCGAGCCTGACGGCTAGTCTTGGATAAATATCTTAATTCATATACCAAATACCATGAATGAACACACGAGAAGGCAGAAGAAGAAGGCGGCTGTCTAACATTCAATTAGAAACATACTACATTCGCAAGGAATTTCATAAGAAAACACTACATTTTTCGAGGAACTGCACAAAAAAACACTACAGTTTCGAGGAATTTCACGAGAAACACACCATATCTTAATTTAGATACCAACTTCCATGAATGAACACACAAAACGGTAGAAGATGAAGGCTGCTGTCTAACATTCCATTAGAAACATTCACGAGAAAAACACTACATTTTCGAGGAACTGCACAAGAAAAGCACTACATTTTCGAGGAATTTCACGAGAAACACACCATATATACTACGAACAGCTTAACCGAACAAATTATGACGCTAAACTGGTAAAGAGAACATTGTAAATCATGGGGCGCTGTGAGAGAAAAGAAAAATATTGGCCGTTCACATTGTGGAGATGAGAAAGAACATTCCGAACGTAACAAATTAGATAACGTTATGTGCTGCTCTATTCCCACGTCAGCACGTGAGAGGGTTGCAAGATCAGTGAGAGAGAGAGGAAAAAAAGAGGAAGAGAATGTGTGAGAGAGATTGTGTGCGTGAGAGGGAGTGGAGGATAAAAGAGAGAGGTTGCAAGATCAGTGAGGTAGTGTGCTTGAGAGAGTGAGTGTTGGAGTGAGAGAGAGTGAGAATGTGAGAGAGTGTGAGTGAGAGAGAATGATACAGTGTGAGAGAGTGAGAGAGTGTGAGTGTGTGAGAGGGGGGCCCTGCTGTTCCATCTCAAATTCACCGCTCTAAACCGAATAGAACGGAGCCAACAAATTTTATGAACATCATCTCTTACACTGTCATGTATTGTGTAATGCTATTTTCTGCCGATTGTCTGAAATGTTCAGTCATCTTCTTCTCCCTCTTCTTATTTTTCTTCTTCTTCTTCTTGTTCCTCCTCTTCTTATTCTCCTTCTTCTTCTCATTCTTGTTCTTCTTCTTCAAAATTTGATTCACGTGTACTAGTATTATAATCTTCACATTCACTGAGCTCCAAACAAAGATTATTTAAGTTTCAAATTGTTAGGTAACACAGAAGGTGATTTGAATACATGTATCATGTCGATAATTCCATTCCCTTGCCAATAAATGAATAGATAAATAAATAGTGTAGCCTATTCTATAGGCCCATATATTTAATGCTCAACAGCAGTTTAATTACATTCCGAGTTTGAAGCATCAGCTGAAACACATTATAATATCAAAGCCACTGATCGGTGAGTGAACGTGGCTCTGAACGAAGTACTGTTTTGTCGTTGAACGATGTATAGACTTACATGCAGCGCTAGATTATTTGGAATTGAAATCGGCCATTAAGGGGACAGCCTGGACATACTGAAGATCTTGAAGATTTTTGTGATCTATAATATAACAAAAAATATATATTATATAATATCTAGCACTAAAATACTTCAATGGAACCTTTAATTTCAAGTAACAGCTAGCATTGGGAAGGCATAGGTATTGTGCGTTTATACCTCTTCAAGGTCTTTGGTCTAACTGATAAGAAAAAAAATACGTCATATCCGGTTCGTTCACTGATCAGTTAATCGTACTTTTCCACCGATGGAAAAGAACGTAAATAGAGTAGCTGAACGTAAACAGACATGGCTGAATATGAGGTTGTTTACAAATGATGGACTCCATTATAATGTATTTGGGAGCAGAGAAATGCATGATTACATAAATTCAATAACATTTAAAATATTTCACAAAGCATTAAAACTACTCCAATCACCTGATGGTTTTCCATTTTAATTGATTGGTTAAGTTCTAGTTTTGTTTACAAAATATGATCAACAGGGGAAACATCTGTCAGTCATGACTCATGAGCAACCGTTCAGCCACAGAATACACACAAAATGGAAGGTATCATCAATCTAACCAAGATTTGAGTGCACCAAGACCACGACACATGACTAAAACTACTGCTGTATTACAATGCTACACTTTCTTTCAAGATGGCGGATTATGGCGTCAAGATACTTGCCGACTTTTCATTCTGTGGTTCATCTGTGATCACTAATCTGTGATCAGGTTTTTTACTGAACGTAAAAAAACCCGATGGAATTGATCAGTGGCTTTGAACTCAACCAATAAGGTTGATTACATGGCTACATTTAATCCTGGATTATTCTAAACTTGGTTTTAAAGCTGCGTTTACACCAAAGTTACTAACAAAATGTTAATGACTTAATACTTATAGATTCTATCAGATTGAACTTAACTTATCATACACATGAAGAACATGAAATGTCAAGCTCCGTTCAATCTAATAGAATCGAACTTTTGTTAGTCCACCAACTTTTGTTAAAATAGACTTTTAGACTCACCACTGTTTCAGCGATCAAGAGGTTGATTCATAGAGCTGATTTCTTACCTGAAACAAAAGAAAGAACAATTATTATTGTTACATAAAACCTTTGTATAGAAGAACTGTATTTATTTATTATCGAAAGAAGAAATTGTCTTCTAGAAGTTTCATTTTCAGAGGCTCATAACTAGAATAGTATACACTCAGAGAAAGCACGAGAAGTAAAAATAGTGAAGACTGGAGATTTTATTCGTTATTACAATAATTCTGTATAGCTGAATCACAGCCTTTGAATTTACGAAACCTTTGCGGAAACTATGAAAAAGTGTACATTTTTTATTAAATAATAAAAATGAAGCACGTTCATAATAATTGAAATCTACTTAAAACATTCAACATTCATTTTAGACATCGAAATTCAATGTTCATAATATTTCTTATAATATTTTATACTCACACACAAGTTCACAACCATGTCGATACTATAGTGAAGTCCACGTTGTGGAGAAAGATAGGGGGAAAACCAAACCTCTGCGGTCTTGTCAATGCCTTCTATGGACGGTAGCTGATACAGGTTCATTGATGTAATATTAACTGTTCATTCTAGTTTAAAATAATCAATTATATTTTAAAAGGCAAGAAATTATATCTTCCAATAATTTAATAATGAATTTTCATAATCAAGATTAAATATTTCCTCAATAAATTATATTTCTACATTGTTAAAAACCGATTTGGCAACAGAGCAAAGCGAGACAGAGATCAACCGATTTGTTGAATGATAGACAAGGATATCAATAGAATAGCTAATCAAACACTGCCATTATAATGTGGACCTCACTATATAGGTACATCTTCAGCAAAACTGAAACTTCTTTTCGAACAGTAAATAAGCGAACAGTTAGCTCATTTTACAAACAGAACGTCTTTTCTATTGGTGAATGCCAGTCTCAACGTCAGCTGAGAGTGACACACCATCGACCAATCACGTGCCAGTATACGTTAAGTGCTCAGTAGAAGGCCACGCCCCCAAGCGCTCTCATTGGTTGACGCTATTTCGTCATTGTATCGACTCCATTTTGTTGGGAATGAGCATTTGACACGTTATTATCTTCTTTTTAACATCTTGATTCATGGAGAATTATCCACAAATTATCTAACTTCATTATATTACGGGGCTGAGTGGTAGAGCCTGTTCACATGACAGCGATTTACGCTCGGTTGTCGCGCGGTTGACCAACCGAGCGGTTGCCAGGTATAGGGAAACACATGGTGCCGTACACATGCATCGCTCGGTTTTAGTAGTCGCCGGCGAATCGCGGCGGTTGTAATCTCAGACTTAACCGAGGGCAACAACCGAGCGTAAGTCGCTGTCATGTGAACAAGCTCTTAGCATGGAGAAACAATAGCATAAGTAGATATCCCATGGTATAGGGCGTTTATGTCACAACTTTTACTGTTATCTCAAGCCTATAGTCCACGTAGTTCTTTCACGTGAAGCTTTATGACACAGGTAGTCTCTCATATTGTGCCGTTCATACACTCTTACCCGGTCGAAATCGACAATAATCGGCTTGAGATAACAGTAAAAGTTGCGACATGAACGCCCAATACCATGGGATATCTTCTCACGCTATTGTTTCTCTATGGTGATAGACATGATCATAAAATCCTAATTCCGCCCAGTAAGGAAATTTTCTAATTTTTATTATTAGAGTATGTTAGTCGTATAACTGACTATTGAATTTTTATTCAGCAGAAGTGGGACTTTCCTGCAAGGAACTTCTCACCAACAGAAAATAAACTAATTTTTATCTTTTCTTACTAGTGAATCTGCATTCTTTGATAATAATTCATGTCCTTCTTCAATTTATACTTTCGTCAATTTTGTCATTGTAGACCGTAGGTTTTCATCTTTGTGAAAGCTATTTCTACGACAATTACCTTAGTTGACAAACTAAGAATAATTTTCAAAATACAATAACTTCGAAGATATTTCTCAACTTCGAAGTGTCAACGATTGGAAGGGTGACTGCTTGAGAACAGCTCCATTAACTTTCAATTATGAGCTTCAAAATTACTCTTTGACGGTTCAAAGTTGACCTTACACTGTATCTCCATCCTTTTCTCGTCATCATAATCATCAAAATTATTATCATCATCATCATAATCATAATCATCATCGTCATTGTTACTTCCATCACTGATGTGCACATTCAGTGCCTGTTGCACAAAAGTCGGTTAAATTTCAACCATGATTAATTCTAGGAGAACCAGAGGTCTTATCAAAGAGGCCTTCTCTGATTGGTTCGCGTGAAATTAATGATAATAAAATTTAACCAAATTTTATGCAACCAGGCCTCAGAGTTTGAGAAACTACAGAGAATTTGTAGCAAGAAAATCTACATCCTACTTATAAATCACTTTACATTCATTTGCTTACGATTTTTGCAATATTCTCACTTCAGAAATTTATTTCATCGAGTCGTGATATTTATCCACACTATAATGACAGTGTCTGGTTAGCAATGGTATTGCTATCCTTGTCTATCATCCAACAAAGTGGATGGCGCTATCTCTTTTTCGCTTTGCTCTGTTGTCAGATCGTCTCTTAACAATGTAAAATTGATAATCAATTGACAAAATATTCCATCTTTATTATGAAAATTCATTATGAAATTATTGAAAAATATAATTTATTGCTATATAAAAATTAATATAATTGATTATTTTAAACGAGAATGAACAGTTAATATCACATCAATAAACCTGTATCAGCTACCGTCTATAGAAGGCGTTGACAAGACAGAGGATCGGCAACGTTATTCTCCTATCTTTCTCCACTGCCATTATAACGTGGACCTCACCAAAGCAGGTAAGTCGTGCTTCGCACTAGGCAAATTTCGTGTTGTGAAATGCAATTTCCTTTTGTCCAAGAGACGTCAAAGAATAATAAATGAAAAATGTTTATTTCCCGAAAAAACTAAAACTACAACATCAATTACACAAAATATTAGATTAATTACAATCACATACAATAGTTAGTTCCAGAGAATTTTTATAACTTGTCCTCTACTTGTTTAGTTTTTTCTGTGTGGAAATTGACCTACTCCACTATGGCGTACCAAGAATATAATAGAATAATTATCCACTATTCTGTCAAATAATTCTCTTCAATAATATATTTCTTCAACGAATGAAATATTGATTAATTATTCCAAACAAGACTGAACAACAGATAATAATTACATCAGACATACAGGTACCAGCTATCCTCTATATTAGGCAGTGGCAAGGCAGGGTATCGGCCACGCTCCTCTTCTATCTTTCTCCACTACCATTATAACGTGGACTTCACTATAGTACTATACTTGTAACATTCAGCACAGATCTCAATCAATTCTCAATGTTGAAGATAATTAAAATTTGGCAGTGGAAAGGCAGAGTATCGGCCACGCTCCTCTTCTATCTTCCTTCATCACCATTATAACGTGGACCTCACTATAGAACTATAGTGATGTCCACGTTATAATGGCAGTGTACGATTGACATACTGTTGCTGTCCTTTTCTATCATACAACAAACAGATAGTGCTATCTCTCTCTCGCTTTGCAATGTTGTCAGTTTGCCAGAATATTTTATTTTTACTTTTGACAGTGACTGCACAAAAGTGAACAAACAATTCTCAGACGCCATTTTTTTCTTCATTCTATCAAAATTTTGAGGACACAAGTCATATAATTGATTTAAAATTTGAAACAATGAGATAATTTTTAGACATTACAGTATGAGTAACACAAATTAAAATACCGGAAATGACATTTTAAAAGAGTTTTCAGAGATTGAAATGACATGACCTGAAATGATATTTTGAGAGAGTTTCTCAGAAATTGACAATGGTGTAATAACCGAAACCGGTCTTTCTAAGTATCAATAAATCTGTGGTTTCTTCGACAATTTCTTAGTATTTTTCATTCAACATTTTAAAAGTTGATATCTAACCATCCTATCCATGCTTCAGTTAGCCTACATGTATAGGTTAGACCTACTCGTACCGGTATAAATAATATTGAAAGGTTATTTCAGAATTATTTCCATTGAATTGAATTTCTATTGATATATTATTTTTAGAAGGAATTGGTATAGAATACCTACCAAATAATTTAATTTCAGTTGTTTTGAAATTCAGATTGTTGTATCACAGCTTTTCAAATTAGCCGCCATTTCAGGTTTGTAATTAAAAATAAAAAATCTGGTGTGGCGCACTCACACAACTTTCCTTGCCGTTAAGAAAATTGATCACCTGACGCTAGTGTTCCCGCGCATCTCAAGTCTACTATTCAAACAGTGAACAGGGCAATAACGCTGGAGACACACGAGGTCTGCTATCTCTTCATAGTGAATCATTTGATAGAATCAACAGTTGCCAACAGTTTGCAATTGGATAATCACATTTTCTCGAATTTCAAGCTTATTTTTAATTTTAGGTGAAAATATTACAAAACATTAATTGTAGAGATTCTCATTCTCAATCTTTTCCACTAAAAATTTTTCGTTTAAATTGTGTCTCAAGCCTGATAATTGAGAATCTAAAATCAAACTTTGAATAGATGGGGCGGAGCTCCTGAAATTTTTACAGATATGAATTTTGTGGCAGTTGATAGAGCTTATCGATGACTATTTCAGGTATAACTTTAATCAAAATCGTTGGAGCCATTTCCGAGAAAATCACGAAAAACCCTGTTTTTGACAACATTCTCGCCATTCTAGCCGCCATCTTGAATTGCATTTGATCGAAATTGTTCGTGTCGGATCCTTATATTGGAAGGACCTTAAGTTCCAAATTTCAAGTCATTCCGTTGATTGGGAGATGAGATATCGTGTACACAGACGCACATACACTCATACACACACACACACACACACACCACACACACACACACACACAACACACACACACCACACACACACCACACACACACACCACACACACACACACACACACACACACACACACACACACACACACACATACAGACCAATACCCTAAAACCAGTTTTTTGGACTCAGGGGACCTTGAAACGTATAGAAATTTAGAAGTTGGGGTACCTTAATTTTTTTCGGAAAGCAATACTTTCCTTACCTATGGTAATAGGGCAAGGAAAGTAAAACCTGATCTCAGTTATAAAAGAAAATTTCCGAATCAAATTATGAAAAAATATATTCGCTTGATTAATTTGACATCTATTGATTATTTTATCTAGGAGATGATAATTATTATTAGATCAAATTCAATGGGATTGAGTAACAGCTGTGTACAGTCAGTGGCAAAATGGAGAGACTTGGCAACGTTTTTCTCCTATTTTTCTTCACTGCTATTATAACATGGACCTCTCTATATAGTACTATTACTTTCGGCCCAAAGCACAGATCTTAACTATTGTTCAATGTTAATTTAGACTATGCCTACAGCCTTGGAGAAAAGATAGCATAATGCTATCTCCTCTCCAAGCTGCAGCCTCCTGAATACACTGATAGATAGGATTTAACACTGTATTGTATAAGTTTGTCTCAGCTACTAAGACAAGTTCTTATCAGGTGTTTGTTTGATTCAAAGCGAATTACCAGTCAAACGACGAACTCTAGCGAGTTACAAGTTTAAGTTGTTCTTAGACAAGGAGGGATGAAAGATATCCTATCCTTCTCTAAGGTACTGTGCAGTAGTTTACCATATACTTTGCAACCGGTGAGAGATAGAGCGAGAGATAGAGATAGGGGTAGGCTGTGAGAGTGTGAGGGAGAATACAGAGAGAGACAGTTAGAGAGGGGATGACAGAGAGATAGAGTGATGGAGCGGGAGAGAGAGATAGAGCGAGATAGTGAGTGATAGAGTGAGAGAGAACTAGTTGGAAAGAGTGAGAGAGAGTCATTGATTGATTGATTGAGTACTTTATTTATGTAGATTACAATATATACTGGCCATACAATAGCTTACAATACAGCAAAATTATGAATGAATTTACATAATATAGACTAAGAAAATAATTATTGAACTGTATATGATATGAAAAAGCAATTTGTAATATAATAACTATAGATAATTATATTGTAATGCATCTACATAGATTGGCGGAGCTTTGGACATAGCAATGTCCATTCTTCGGGAAGAATATTAAAAATATCCTCCCCACTAACTCTCTACCAAAACGTTAATTTCAATAATTCAAGAGAGAGAGTGAGAGGGAGTGAGAGAAAGGATAGATAGATGGATGAATATCTTTCATTTTCACTCAACGAAGTTGAGGCAATAAAAGCCCCCTCTTCCACTTAAAAAGGAAAGAGAAAACGAGAAAGGGAGAAAGAAGCCAAGTTATAAAGAGAGAGAAGAAGTGAGAGGATGAGAGAGAGCGAGAGAGTTAGACAGATAGAGGAATATATGGAGAGGGAGAGAGCGAGAGAGTGAGTGAGTAGTTGAGTTCAAAGGATCCGCTCTAAGGTATTCAATACAGCCTGGAAACTTAAATCGTTCACATAGCTCCGACCGCCGTGCAGAAGCTTTTTCCTCCCCTATCAGTATAATTCAGTATATTTCCTCCCCTATCAGGGGAATCAGTAGTTTCCCCTGGAGTGGCCGTAGTCGAGTGGATTAGATGCTGGCTTTTGGAATCCAAAGGCCCGGGTTCGAATCCCAGCCCGGGCAAGATATTTTTCTCGGGCCACTCCCGAGTTTCGGATGGACACGTTAAGCTGTCGGTCCCGGCTGCCTAAAACGCAGTCGTTAGGTCATGTCAGAGGCCCAGTAAAATTGATCAGTTGTGACCTGAAAACTCCAGACACCAGAACTGAGCCAGCCAGCTCACACAATACTATTATTATTAGTAGTAGTTTCCCCGCCTGGTGAGGCTTCATGTATATAACCAACTAGCCGTCAGGCTCGCTTCGCTCGCCATATCCGTCTAGCCAGGGGGCTCCGCCCCCTGGACCCCCGACTGGATCATCCAAGAATGGGATCAGCAGGCTCGCTTCGCTCGCCTGCATTTTTTCATTTTTATCATATTATATTAGGACAATCCAGTCGGGGGTCCAGACTAAACGTCTGGCTAAACAGATATGGCGAGCGAAGCGAGCCTGACGGCTAGTAATATAATATTCCCAGGATTGAAGTAGCAGTGCCCAATCAATTTTTCCGCGATAAATGCATTTAAATCTTCAACTTGGTGCCAACCTAACAAAATCAACTCAACTTAATGCCAACCTGACAAAATTATAAATTTAGTTGCCAGTTAACAACTGTTTCGAAGAGGTACTCTATCTAGATTATAGTTCTATAGTAACATATGATATGGAAATTTCAATTCTAATTAAGAGATTGGGAGAAGAAGAATATACATGCTAAAAGACGAACTTTAAACCCTTAAAAACAACCCTTAGAGTTGAAATATTGCCAAAAGATTTCTTAGTGCGCCTCTAAAGGGCCAACTGAACATACCTACCAAATTTGAACATTTTTGGTCCGGTAGATTTTTAGTTATGCGAGTGAGTGAGTGAGTGAGTGAGTGAGTGAGTGAGTGAGTGAGTCAGTCAGTGAGTGAGTGCCATTTCGCTTTTATATATATAGATAGATAGATACCTACTCTTACTTCAGGCCCCACAACTGATCTCTAATAAACTATGACGTCATCACATGTAGATCCATGATCTACTGGCGGTAAGCAAGCGAAATAAAAGCGCTGATGCTTGTTATCACATCTGATAATATGGTAATCAACAAAATTGGAATTACAAGTTCAATTTTCACGGTCTTCCATTTCAATGGATATGGTTTGTATATCATTCTTCTAATATTCGTTTGTAAAAGTAATAATGAATTTGGGGTTTAAAATCATGGGATACTGTTGTGTACCTAATTGTCGTGGGAATTATTACAAGACTCCAAAGTTTCCGTACGGTATTTTCATTTTCGAAAGATGAAACTTTGAAACGAAAATGGATACGAGCGATAAGAAGAAAGAACTCCAATTCTACAAAACAACGGTTTACATGAAGTGTAGAAGAACAGCGTAAATAAAATGTGAAAGAACAGTGTAAATAAAATGTGAAATAACAGTGTAAATAAAATGTGAAATTAGAGTGTGGAAGAACAGTGAAATTAAAGTGTGTGAAAGAACTTTTGAACTAATAAGTTAAAATGTAAATGCAAAGTGTTGGAACTGTCCATAACATCATAATATTAAAGGTTTTACCCAACTGAAAAATAGTCTCCTGATGGGTTTCTTTGTATCACAGATTTTTGTGATAAAGTTTGTGGGAGCCTCTTTCCCAATAAAGAGTTACATCAAATTTGGTTTATCTTTGATTTACCTCTTCTTCGATTCTGATACAGGCTATTATTAAGTATTTTTGATTGAGATGAATTTATGAATAGCTCTATCACTGAATCGAGTAGGCCTATGTCTATCAAGCTGAAATCATGGATAAATTATTGCATTTGTGGAATAAAGTGTCTTTATTTTAATAAAATTCCTATTTATTGAAATACAAATGTCTTTAATAATCTGAAATTTAGATAGAATTCCATCCAATAAAAAATCGATACAGTAACAAAAGTTACATTGATAAGCTAGTAGAAACTACTATGATCTAGGAAGAATCGATCTACATAGTAAAGTAAATTCGTATGGCTTTTGTTGGTGGGGAGTTCCTTGCGGGAAAGGTCCCACCGCCTGAATATATAATTTGAGCCGTCAATGGGCCTTACGACTGTCAACGTGCCCATCCGATAACATGGGATCGATCTACATGTTATGACGTCATTAATTAGTTGTGGGGCCTGAAGTAATATTAGGTATTGATATAACCGACTAGGTCACAGGTTTTTGAATGCTTGGGATATCCAACATAATGTAATATACATTTGTGTTTCCAGATCTTCGAAATTAGAAAATTCTTGCACAACATGAAATAATTTCATAATCATCTACTGTAAAATAATAAAGGAGAGAACTGGATTATACACTTACGGGATGAAATACAGGAATGACACATTATCACTTCTCAACAACTGGACTGATTAACTTATATATAAATTCAGAGATTTTACATATATATGAATTCTTAACCGGGGATGGTTATAGGCCTATTTTCAATTCTTCAAGATTTTTGTTGGTCAAGCTTACAGTTTGATAATTTCTCAATCAGATCCCTACAACGGAACACGGGTTACATGCTAGTATAAATAAGTTTACTAGCCGTCAGGCTCGCTCCGCTAACCATATCTGTCTAGCAAGATCCTGGTCCCCCGACTGTATCGTCCAAAAATGAGATCAGCGGGCTCGCTGCGCTCGCCTGCATTTTTCATTTGAGCATGCTCCATTCCATCAGAAAGTCAAAGTACTTCCTTGCTCGATTCAATCACCAATTGATTTCAATTATTTAGTGCAGGGTGGTAAACTTCGTTGTAATATTATGAGAATTATTGTACTCTCCCAGTTCAGCATAATTTTGGGCATATCTTTGGCGTTATTTCAAATTATTCCTCCCAACACAATATTATTACACCTCAGCTGAGCTTCTGTAGTGAATTTGAACTTTTTCTGTTCATTTGTTCTCGATAAAGCTGAGAAAGCGCAAAAAAACGCTGGAAAAACGCAGATTTTGGGCGGATCTTTGGCGTTATTCCAAATTCCTTCCAACACAATATTATCACACCCCAGCTGAGCTTCTATAGTTCATTTGAACATTTTCTGTTCATTTGTTCTCGATAAAGCTGAGAAAAAGCAAAAAAAACGCAAATTTTGGGCGTATCTTTGATTTACCTCTTCTTCGATTCTGATACAGGCTATTATTAAGTATTTTTGATTGAGATGAATTTATGAATAGCTCTATCACTGAATCGAGTAGGCCTATGTCTATCAAGCTGAAATCATGGATGAATTATTGCATTTGTGGAATAAAGTGTCTTTATTTTAATAAAATTCCTATTTATTGAAATACAAATGTCTCTAATAATACTGATTACAAGAGCAACATTTGTATGAATAGCATTTTGAATAGCAATATTTGTATAGCATAAGAGAATGGAATTTTCTTTTTTTCTTTTTTTCTTGATATTGTAATGTAAAATTATAAAATCTAATTATGTTATTAATATTACGATGTATATTAGTATCTTATGCTGTCCAACATTCTAGAGATACACCATCCCTCATCACAAGCTTTGCTTAAAGAGGGATGCAACAATATTATTTAGAATATGATATTTTATTTAAATATTCATTATTTTATAAAGAATTTGTATTTTATGTTTGTAAGTATGAATTGTATATTAATTTTTTGTTGACATTAATAAATTGAATTGAATTGAATTGAATCTGAAATTCAGATAGAATTCCATCCAATAAAAAATCGATACAGTAACAAAAGTTACATTGATAAGCTAGTAGAAACTACTATGATCTAGGAAGAATCGATCTACATAGTAAAGTAAATTCGTATGGCTTTTGTTGGTGGGGAGTCCCTTGCGGGAAAGGTCCCACCGCCTGAATATATAATTTGAGCCGTCAATGGGCCTTACGACTGTCAACGTGCCCATCCGATAACACGGGATCGATCTACATGTTATGACGTCATTAATTAGTTGTGGAACCTGAAGTAATATTAGGTATTGATATAACCGACTAGGTCACAGGTTTTTGAATGCTTGGGATATCCAACATAATATAATGTACATTTGTGTTTCCAGTTCTTCAAAATTAGAAAATTCTTGCACAACATGAAATAATTACATAATCATCTACTGTAAAATAATAAAGGAGAGAACTGGATTATACACTTACGGGATGAAATACAGGAATGACACATTATCACTTCTCAACAACTGGACTGATTAACTTATTTTATATAAATTCAGAGATTTTACATATATATGAATTCTTAACCGGGGATGGTTATAGGCCTATTTTCAATTCTTCAAGACTTCTGTTGGTCAAGCTTTCAGTTTGATAATTTCTCAATCAGATCCCTACAACGGAACACGGGTTACATGATAGTATAAATAAGTTTACTAGCCGTCAGGCTCGCTCCGCTCGCCTGTCTAGCAAGTTCCTGGTCCCCCGACTGCATCGTCCAAAAATGAGATCAGCGGGCGCGCTTCGCTCGCCTGCATTTTTCATTTGAGCATGCTTCATTCCATCAGAAAGTCAAAGTACTTCCTTGCTCGATTCAATCACAAATTGATTCCAATTATTTAGTGCAGGGTGGAAAACTTCGTTGTCATATTATGAGAATTGTTGTACTCCAGTTCAGCATAATTTTAGGCATATCTTTGGCGTTATTTCAAATTATTCCTCCCAACACAATATTATTACACCTCAGCTGAGCTTCTGTAGTAAATTTGAACATTTTCTGTTTATTTGTTCTCGATAAAGCTGAGAAAAGCGCAAAAAAACGCTGGAAAATCGCAGATTTTGGGCGTATCTTTGGCGTTATTTCAAATTCCTTCCAACACAATATTATTACACCCCAGCTGAGCTTCTATAGTAAATTTGAACATTTTCTGTTCATTTGTCCTCGATAAAGCTGAGAAAGCGCAAAAAAACGCTGGAAAATCGCAGATTTTGGGCGTATCTTTGGCGTTATTTCAAATTCCTCCTAACACAATATTATTACACCCCAGCTGAGCTTCTATTGTCAATTTGAACATTCTCTGTTCATTTGTTCTCGATAAAGCTGAGAAAGCGCAAAAAAACGCTGGAAAAACGCAGATTTTGGGCGGATCTTTGGCGTTATTTCAAATTCCTTCTAACACAACATAATTACACCAAACCTGAGCTTCTGTACTAGATTTGAGCATTTTCTGTTTATTTGTTCTCGATAAAGCTGAGAAAACGCTAAAAAGCGCTGAAAAAATGCAGATGTTGGGCGTATCTTTGGAAATTTTTCCAAATCCGTTCTTAGTGCGCCTTCAAAAGGCCAACTGAACATACCTACCTAATTTGAACGTTCTTGGTGCGGTAGATTTTTAGTTCTGCGAGTGAGTGAGTCAGTGAGTGAGTGCCATTTCACTTTTATATAAATATATAGATAATCTGTATTGTGATGCGGTATAGTGAGGTCCACGTTGTAATGGCAGTATTCGATTAACATTGATGTTGCTATCTTCGTCTATCATTCGACCTACGCAGATCGCGCTATCCTTTTCTAGCTTCAAGACGTTGCCAGATCGTCTTTCAACAATGTAGAAGTATAATAGATTAACAAAATATCCAAACTGAATTATGAATCTACATTATCAGATTATTGAAAATATGTATTTTTTTCAATGGAACATCATTGAGTATTCTAGACAAGGATGAACAGTTGATAATACATCATAGATGACAGTGTCAAAGCAGAGAATAGGCAACGCAGTTCTCCTATCTTTCTCATTTGGTAGAGAGTTAGCGGGAAGGATACTTCGAATATTCTTTCCGAAGAATGGACATTGATATGTCCAAAGCTCCGCCAATCTATGTAGATGCATAACAATATTATCTATTTTATCTATAGTTATTACAAATTTCTTTTTTCCATCTTCATCTATATATATAAAAGCGAAATGGCACTCACTCACTGATTGACTGACTGACTGACTAACTGACTCACTCACTCGCATAACTAAAAATCTACCGGACCAAAAACGTTCAAATTTGGTAGGTATGTTCAGTTGGCCCTTTAGAGGCGCACTAAGAAACCTTTTGGCGATATTTCAATTCTAAGGGTGGTTTTTAAGGGTGTTAAGTTCGTCTTTTAGCATGTATATTCTTCTTATTCCAATATCTTAATCATAATTGAAATGTCCATACCATATATTAATATAGAACTATAGTCTAGAGAGAGTACCTCTTCGAAACAGTTGTTCTGGTAACTAAATTAATAATTTTGTCAGGATGGCATTGAGTTGAGTTGACTTTGTTAGGTTGGCACCAAATTGAAGATTGGAATGCATTTATCGCGGAAAAATTGATTGGGCACTGCTACTTCAATCAGAGCTATCCCGGGGAATATTATATTACTAGCCGTCGGCTCACTTCGCTCACCATATCCGTTTAGCCAGTCGTTTAGTCTGGATCCCCGACTGGATCGCCCTAACATATGATAAAATGCTCAAATGAAAAATGCAGGCGAGCGAAGCGAGCCTGCTTACTTCATCTTTGGACGATCCAGTCGGGGGTCCAGGGGGCGGAACCCCCTGGCTGGACGGATATGGCGAGCGAAGCGAGCCTGACGGCTAGTATCATATACAGCTCAATAATTATTTCCTCAATGTATATTTTGTCAATCCATCTATAATTTTGTGGTATAGTAAGCTATTGTATGTAAGTGTATAAGCCAGTATATATTGTAATCTACATGAATAAAGTACTCGATCAATCAATCAACCACCATTATAACGCGGACCCAGTATAGAGTTGTATCATGGTGAGCCAGCTATCCACTGTAGAAGGCAGAGAATCATCAACGCAGTTATCCTATCTTCCTCCACTGTCATTATAACTTGGACCTCACCATGAGCTGTAATTTATCTTTTATCGTGTTTGAATAGTTGTAACCTGGTGAGGTTACTCACTCCAAACTATCAGCTTTTTCCTTGAATAGCTCCGATCCTTACCATTCATCCATTGCTCAATGCCTGGAGTGAATTCCTCTATAGTGACGCTTCGAGTAAATCTCAGTGAACGACCAAATAAACGAAAGGAATCGGAGAATTCCCTTATTATACCGGCAACGGTGAATTATTCACTGTGTAAGTCGTAAAAGGGTGCATTACCCTTGCTGGTTTCAAGTGTTTGATCGTGATTTAAAGTGCCCGATACTCACAGAGATGTGGGTAAACAGATCGATGTGTTACATATCGATTTTGTTACAGATCGATGTGTTACAAATCGATGTTGTCACAGATCGATGTTGCTGGAGATCGATGTTGTTACAAATCGATGTTGTCATGATCGATGTTGCTGAAAATCGATGTTGTTACAAATTGATGTTGTCACAGATCGATGTTGCTGAAGATCGATTTTGTTACAGATTGATGTTGTTGCAGATCGATTTTGTTTTAGATTGATGTTGTTGCAGATCGATTTTGTTACAGATTGATGTTGTTACAGATCGATTTTCTTATACGAATCGACGTTGTTTTGAAGCATTGACTGAACTAATATTACCAGAGACAAGCAATATAGCAATATACTCATGCTTATTTTTTATCTATGCTATTACTCTCTTCAACCTACTTTTCTTTTCTCTTCTACTTCAGATAATCATTCACTTTCTCAATTTTTTCTTCTCTTCCTACCTAATTATTCTCTAATTACCATTTTCCCTGTTTGAAATGTATATCAAACGCCAGCTTGGTTGGTCTAGTGTTACAAACTTCGGTCTGCTTGCACCGTCTGGCTGATGGGTTCGAGTCCCGCCGATGGCATGGATGTATGATCATCTTATCAATTCACCAACGTACTTTCAATCAATTAGGCACAAGCAAGAAGCTGATAGGATCATCATCATCATCATCATCATCATCATCTTCTTCTCCTTCTTCTTCTTCTTCTTCTTCTTCTTCTTCTTCTTCTTCTTCTTCTTCTTCTTCTTCTTCTCTTCTTCTTCTTCTTCTTCTTCTACATATCCTCCTCCTCCTACTCCTCCTTCTTCTCCTTCTCCCTCTTCTTCTTCTTCGGCTTCTTATTCTCCTCCTTATTCTTCTTCTTTCTCTTCTTTTTCTCCTTCTTCTTTTTCTTCATATTCTTCTCCTCCTTCTCCACCTGCTTCTCATCCTCCTTCTCCACCTTCTCATATTCCTCCTCCTCCAACTCCTTCTCCTCACTGTGCTTTCTCCTTCTTCTCACACCCCACTTCCTCTCCTCATCCGACATAGAGTGACGTCACCGCTGGTTTACTTTGTGCAATTTGCTCACCGCTCTGTCGATTGAATAATAGTACACTCGAAAAAACCGCCAGCAATTCACCGCTGAATTCTCCACTTTGAATGCAACCAATAATGATGTTTGCTCTACTCGAATTTGAAATAGTTGTTTACCTGGTTTGGATTGAGCCTTTCAAGAAAGAAATCTAGAGAGGAAAAGTGTGTGATAGAGAGGGTGTTATCCAGTGAATTTGAAATAGTTGTTTACCCGGTTTGGATTGAGCCCCCACCCTTTATTCCCCTACAATCTTATTTTAATTTGAAATCTTATTTGCTCACATCACAATTATTTGAAATTTAACGAGTCGTTTTAATAAGTAAGCTATTGTTCATCATTGGATTGGCTTGTCTTGTTTGTAATTGGGTATGAAATTACCTGGCAATCTCTTCAACCCTAAACGAGAATGAACAGTTAATATTACATCAATAAGCCTGTATCAGCTACCGTCTATAGAAGGCATTGACAAGACTGAGGATCGGCAACGTTTTTCTCCTATCTTTCTCTATTGCCATTATAACGTGGACTCCACTCTAGGCTACGTTCAACTCTGTGAGAATTGTAAACCTGTAAAGAGAGACAATAAGAGACGGAGAGAGAGAGTGATAGAGAAGGTGTGTTGTAGTAAGATATTGACATGGAGATTGATTGATTGTTTGATTGATCGATTGATTGATTTTATTATGACGTGCTAGGTCTCGATAGACCCGTTGCACTAAACAACAGTACAATACAAAACAAATGAACAATATACAACAGTATTCAAATAAACAAAATACAGTATAAGTATTACAAATAAAAACAGTTAACTATTGAAAGTAGAAATAGAATTGAATTAGATAATATAAATAAATATAATTATAAGTAGATAATAAAGATAATGTTATGACAAAGAGAGAGGAGAGAAAGAAATAAGGAGAAGAGTAAGAGAGATCAGAAAGAAGAAGAAGAAAATGAAATACAAGCTGGAAAAAGAGAAAGAGGAAGAGAAACTGATGAAATGATATGAAGGAGAAGAAGAGAAACAGAGAGGATATTGGGAAAGTAAGGTTAACTCCATAAAATCGCAAACCTATCGTGAAAGAGAGTGAGTGAGAGAGGACATTGTCAAAGCTAGTTTAGCACCAGATTCATAACAAAATTAAGCCGACTGTTATTGATGCAATTCAATGGCGCGGACGGGCCCAATCGGCTGTCGGTCGAAATCTTTTTGAAGGCCATAAATTAACTTTCCAAACGAGCAAACTGTGACAGTCGCGGCGACGCGATCGTAATGCGATAGCAACGCGATAGCGATCGGTTGCCGATAAAACAAATCCGTGCTCAATTGATTTTGACAGCTGGTTTGTCGTTGGTCCACATCGGCGATTGGACATCCATTCAATGGTCATTCCGACTAGTCAAGTTTATGAGACCTGGAAAATCATCATCATCATCATCGTCATCCTGCCTTCTCATTCATGTCTATCCAAACTTGATTCACGACATGAGGCTTCCTTGTTCCCTTTCTACTCCATTTAGAGCCGGTTTCTGAGCTTGGGATTTAGCTAAGTTCTAGACTTTAAACAGATGGGGTTGGAAAATTGGCTTTCCGAGACGGGGCATAGTCGCAGTCAATGTTTTCATTGAATTTCGATAAACTGGAAAATGAACAAAAAAAAGAGGAAATGGTGTAAGACTCCAACTATTTTGATTTATTTAGGAATGTTTCATTTTGTCAAGGAAAAAAGTTCCCAATCATAGAAATGAGAGAATGAAGATAGGAACTGCGACTACACCCCATTCCGGAGAGTCGATTTTCTGACTCCAGCTGTTCAAAGTCTAGAACTTAGCTAACTCCCGAGCTCGGAAACCGGCACTTAGAATTATTTGGAACAAGCAGGAAACCTGTGCTCCGCAAGGGTCTAATGAAAAACTTGACTTACCAAAATCTTGAAAATTGAAAAAAGTCATATACCTAACCATCCTCGGTCAATTGAGAACCAATAATTTATGCAAAATTCCAAGTTAATCAGTCTAGTAGTTGAAACGTGATGATGCGTCATTCGTGAATTTCCAATCCCATACGTGTATAACCCAATTTGACCCCCCCCCCACACTATTATATATTATAAATAGATGATGCCCTCATCTTGACGACCTACTGGAATCTTGGAAAGTTTCTTATAGACCTATGGCAATCCTCGGTAAATTGAGAATCAATATGCGAAATTTCAAGTTAATCAGTCTAGTAGTTGAGACGTGATGATGCGTCATTCATGCATTTTCTATTCCGTACGTGTATGAGCCGATTCTTTCCTTAGTTATATTATAGATGTAATACACGTTACAGTATAATATTCGGATTTTTTATCTGAATCAAAATCACAGATGAAAAGTCAATAAATAATCAATATGTCAAATTTCAAGTTAATCAGTCCAGTAGTTGAGACGTGATGATGCGTCATTCGAGTATTCCCCATCACCTACATGTATAAGCCAGTTCTTTCCTTTATTATATTCTAGATATAATATACATTGCAGTATGATATTCGAATGTTTTTTTATCTGAATCAAAATCACAGATGAAAAGATTATCGAAGATGAATTCAAAATACTACAATCAAAAATATCTTATGACTGTCAAAGCGTACTACACGGTGCAGGAGTATTTGGAGGATCCTTGAGATAATAAGTCGATTTTAGTAGGCTGTATTCATATTTGTATTGATTTGACGATGTTCAACTGTGTGCTTGTGTAATAGTAAGTGTACTGTGTTGGATGAATTGAATATTTATCCAAAACATAACACGAGATAGATGTAATACACATAGCAGTAAAATATTTTAGGGCCGGTTTCCGAGTTCGGGATTTAGCTAAGTCCTAGACTTTGAACAGCTGGTGTCAGCAAATTGGCTTTCCAAAACATGGCGTAGTCGCAGCTTTTATAAGAGTAGTTGTAGTTTTTATTTTCTCATTTCTATGATTGGAAACGTTTTTTCCTTGACGGAATTAGACATTCCTAAACAATTCAAAATAGCTGGAACTTTACACTATTTTCTCTTTATTTTATTTTGTGTTCAATTTTCTAGTGACTATGACAATGACTGCGACTACGCCCCGGAAAACCAATTTTCTGACTCCAGCTGTTTAAAGTCTAGGACTTAGCTGAATCCCGAGTTCGGAAATCGGCCCTTGGAATGTTTTATCTGAATCCCAATCACGGATGAAAAGCTTTTCTATGAAGAATCCAAGAACTGATCAATATAGGATAACCTCTTTTTTCAAAGCTTTTCAAGAATGGGGAACTGGAAATATCCGAGAACTCAGACCATCATGAAGTGGAGTCGAACCTGTGTGCATCTGAATGAGCGGTTTCCACCCGTAAACTTGATTTTTCACCTGGAATCACCGCGGTAAAAGTTGAGGGGTATCCACTCCAACGGTCTGGAATTACACATTGATCAGTACACTCTACATTTTGTTATTGGCCTCTTTAGAATATCCCTTTTTTCCGTGAATCAACAGATGAATATCCCTTTTTCACCGAGAATCAACAGATGAATCTATTCCACTTGCTCTTTGGGAACAAAAAATTGAATTTCTGTTATAGCGAATGTAATGACAGTGATGAAAGATGATTTATTATTCAATAATTGGGAAATATACTTTCTGAAAGGATAGAATTTAATTTATCCTATTATATTAAGCGAGCAAATTTCTGTATATCTGTTAATATTTCTATATCTGGTTTTTATGTTCAACGGATCTCGAAAACGGCTCTAACGATTTTCACGAAATTTGAAATATAGTAGTTTTATGATATCAAAATTCGATTGCACTAGGTCTCATCCCTGGGAAAACTTGCTGAAGGACATGAAAAGGATAACAATCATTCATCCTTGAGAAAAACAGATGATAATTTCATGTATGTCGATAACAGAAGATGCGAGTGCCTGTATGGAAAAGAGACAGAATTATGTTCAGCTGTTCAACTATTTGCAATCAATCAGCTTATATCACGAGAAATATTAATCAAGAAATTTCAATCAATTTGATCAAAATAATCTGATTTGTGGACATGATATGGTTTATCATTCTAAATTATAGTATATCATAATTTTCAAAGTTAATAATTATTTTAGACAAGTATAAATAAACCAACTTGATCAACCTTATCTGTTTTCAAAGCTAATCCTTATTTCACAATTTCAAGTAATTAGAAAGTGCTATTTTGTCATTGAATTCGATTTCGAAAAATCCAAATTAAAACTTCTCTGTTTTCAAAAGTTTGGACTGGAAATTGGAATTCAAAACTGTATGTAACATAACCTAGTTTTTGGACTACCGTATTTATAGTGTATACATAAAAATCCGGGGAGAAACAGTTTTTGGCTGTGCCTGTTCCCCAATCAATTGAGAGAATTGTGTTCATTGTATCAATGAATAAATATTATAAACTATGCTCTTATGCTTCTATGCTTTTGTACTCCGGAGCGGTGTACCAATATTCATTTTCAACAATAATAAACAGTTCATATCACATCACATACACCGGCATCAGCTATCCTCCTTAGAAGGCAGTGGCAAGACAGAGAATCGGCTCCCCCGGTCACCTATCTTTCTTTGCTGCCATTGAAACTTTGACCTCACAATAAGCTTTGATTATGGATACGTTTAGTATATTGTCGATACCTAAACGTAGGCCTATTCATAATCAGAGCTCTTGATAAAACACATTCAGGCGCTGTTTATGCAACCCGCTATACACCAGTCGGCTCTTTTTTACTTTCCTTACACTATTTCCATAGGTAAGGAAAGTATTGCTTTCCGAAAAAATTAAGGTACCCCAATTTCGAAATTTCTATATGTTTGAAGGTCCCCTGAGTCCAAAAAACTGGTTTTTGGGTATTGGTCTGTATGTGTGTGTGTGTGTGTGTGTGTGTGTGTGTGTGTGTGTGGTGTGTGTGTGTGTGTGTGTGTGTGGTGTGTGTGTGTGTGTGTGTATGAGTGTATGTGCGTCTGTGTACACGATATCTCATCTCCCAATTAACGGAATGACTTGAAATTTGGAACTTAAGGTACTTTCACTATAAGGATTCGACACGAACAATTTCGATCGAATGCAGTTCAAGATGGCGGCTAAAATGGCGAAGATGTTGTCAAAAACAGGGTTTTTCGTGATTTTCTCGGAAACGGCTCCAACGATTTTGATCAAATTCATACATAAAATAGTAATCAATAAGCTCTATCAACTGTCACGAGTCCCATATCTTTAAAAATTTCAGGAGCTTCGCCCCATCAATGCAGATAGAATCCCAATTATCAGGCTTCAGATACAATTGAAACAAAAAAAAATCAAGTGGAGTAGATTGGGCATGAAAATCTCTACAATAATTAATGTTCAGTAACATTTTCACCTAAAATTGAAAATAAGCTTTAAATTCGAGAAAATGTGATTATTCAATTGCAAATTATTGTTGATTCTATTAAATCATTCACTATGAAGAGATAGCAGACCTCATGTGTGTCTCCAGCGTTATTACCCTGTCACCAGCTGGCTCAAATCACTGAATAGTAGACTTCAGATGCGCGGGAACACTAGCGTTAGGTGATCAATTTTCATAACGGCAAGGAAAGTTGTGTGAGTGCGCCACACCAGATTTTTTTTTTAATCCATTTTATACAGTCTGCTTCATTTGAATGGGAAGTAATAGTGTTATTTAAGAGGCATTCTGAAAGTTGAAACTGAATATCAAGCTTCTAAATACTATAGTGAAGTCCACGTTATAATGGCAGTGGAGGATGATACGAGAACAGTGCTACGATTCTCTGCCTTGCCACTGCCTTCTGTAGAGGATAGCTGATACCGTTATATCTGACGTAATATCAACCACGGTATATAGAAGATTTAGATTTTTTATCTAAATACCGTGATATCAACGGTTCATTCTTGTTTAGAATAATCAATTATATTTTATTAAGCACGATAAAATATTTACCAATGATTGATTATTAAATCATCATATCAAGTTGAAAATATTTTGTTGATCATTTGTGCATGTTTCTAAATTGTTAAAAAGCATTTGGAAACGTTGCGGAGCTAGAAAAGGATAGCGCTATCTGCTTTGTCGAATGATAGACAAGCATAGCAACATCATTTTTTATTTATTTCGGTTAGCACGAACAATACAATGATCGGAAAAGGAAAAACAGGCTATTGCCTAGAACTTCTTCAATTTCCTAAGTTTTAGTTACAAATATTGTTCGAATTCTGTACATGGGTTTATACATTGTCTATTTCAATTTCTTCACCAAATCACAATCTGCATTAATCAAATACTTCCATTACAAAGTAGACCTCGCTGTAGACCAAGAGTGAATGAATTCAGGGTATCCCTGTTAAAATGGGGAAACTAATGTGAAAGTTATTTCTAATATTCCTGATTGAACGGTTTTTACATTAAATTGGCAAGGAAGTATTAGAGCCGTGTGGAAGAGTTGTTGATGATCTCTTGCTTTGTAAACTATATATCAAACTAGCAGGTAACCCGTGCTTCGCAAGAGTCTAATCAAAAACTTGACTAACTGGACCTACTGAGATCTTGAAGTACTTTATTGATTGATTGATTGATTCATACAATAAGTACATCATCAAAACGATAGGTAGGGAAAGAATAGGGTAACATTATGCTATTTCTCTCCCAAATTTAGATAAGGTGACACATAGACCGAAATAGGTCAAGTCTTGTAGAATTCAAATGAGGCCTATGAACATCCTCCTTGAATCAAGATCTATGATAAGTAAAATTCCAAGATAATTAGTTCATTAGTGCAAATGTGATGATTCGTCATTCGTGAATTTCCTATCCCGTACGTGTGTAAGCCAATTCTTTCATTTATCACATTAAAGAAACCACTGCGGTCTTCAATGAAATATTTTTCTTTAAGATTATATTCAATGTATCAAGTATACTTATTCCTACATTGAAATATACATCAGCACAATGTATTATCTATTTTATAATCAACATATTAATAATAGATCTACATTATAAGTGTATTCTCTATTATTTACTTCTATGAGCAGATTAAGCTTATGTATAAAGTGGAACTCCCCCCCTACAGATGGATAGTCTAGTAGGGGGATTCCAAAATATGTTGTATATTGTATTTCATATCCGTATATAATGTTTGGAAATAAACTGAATTGAATTGGATTGAATTGAAAGATAATATTAATGACATAGGCCAATGGGATAGAGGCAGAAAAGTAAATTCTAGGCCTTTCAAATTTAGTTATCACTAGTTTCATAGATGTAGTGGGATTCATCCATAACAAGGTTAAATTAAAGCTGTGTTGTCAGATTTACATAATTAATTTTCAAATTCCACATTAATTATGTGGGACTGACAAAGTTTCTATCATTCCACGGTGAATAAATTATGTGGAGCTGACAAAATCTTTTTCATTTTAACTTGAAATGTGGTTATTCCAGAGAAAGAATTTTGCTAATTTTGCTTATAGGAGCTGATTTAAACTTGGAAAAGCCTCTCATCAATATCGTCTCATACAGAAAAGTACACATATCAAAGTCCGTACATAAAATTAAATGAAAACAATGGATGCTCGGCTGAGATAGCCTCAAGCTTCGGTTTTTCCTCGGAATTTCCCAGAATTAACTAACAGCAAAGTCTAGCCTGATTGGTTGAAGTTTACTACGACTTTGTATACCCTGAGGCTCCGTCCGTTCACATTAGGAGTAAGTGAGATGGTGAGATGGAAAATGTGTGTGTAAGAGTGAGAGAGAAAATATGATTGTCAACTTGGAATCTGTGGAATTTAACTGTTTGTGTTGAAATGAAAGGAGATAATAATTTTATTCCTATCGTGAGGTCCACGTTATAATGGCAGGGTTTGATTAGCAATGGTATTGCTATCCTTGTCTATCTTTCAACAAAGCGGATGGTGCTATCTCTTTCTCGCTTTGCTTTGTTGCCAGATCGTTTTCTAAGAATGTAGGAATATAATTAAACAATAAAATATTCAATCTTGCTCATGAAAAATCATTATTAAATCACTGAAGAATATAATTTCTTGCTTAATAGAATATAATTCATTATTTTAAACGAGAATGAACAGTTTATATTACATCAATAGACCGGTATCAGTTATTCTCCATAGAAGGCGTTGACAAGACATCGATCGGCAACGTTGCTCTGCTATCTTTCACCACTGCGTGAACCTCACTATAGATAGTTTTTCTCAAGAATGAATAAATGAATAAATGAGTGATATCATAGAGAAACAATAGCATAAGTATATACCCCATGGTATAGGACGTTTATGTCGCAACTTTTACTTTTATCTCAAGCCGCTAGTTCATGTAATTCTTTCCCGTGAAGCTGTGTGACACTGGTAGTCTCTCATATTGTGCCGTTCATACACTTTCACCCCAACAAAACAGTAAAAATCGACAATAATCGGCTTGAGAAAACAGTAAAAGTTGCGACATAAACGCCCTATACCATGGGATATCTACTTACGCTATTGTTTCTCTATGGTGATATCTTTAGAAAATTAGAATTGAATGCACTCATCAATACTAATTCAATGAACTGTTTATATAAGTTCAACACTATGGAAGACTTCAACTGTCTACTAGATAAAAGATTATCTTCAGAATTGATAAATTAATAAGTTATATTGCTAGAATTGAATAGTTCATGAGGTATCTTAAATAAAATTAATAAATAGATAAATTTTTATTGTCATTAAGCAACATTGGCAATAGACAAAGTAAAAACTATACTAACATTAGGCAAGTCAGAAGGTTATAAGTTAATGTAATTGAAAGTATATACGATATACATATATAAACACATAAACATAACTACATCTAAAGTAAGCCCAGAAGAATTCAAATATTCATCACTATACAAACAAGGCCCTGTCAAAATGTCAAAACAAGAAAGAAAAGCTTTAAGCAATCAAGGAATCAAACATCAATAATCATATCGGAATCCAAGAACTCTTGTATAGAATACATTGGTGTTTTCACTAACCAGTTGAAAAGTTAAATCAAGAATACCCAGTTTATCAACTCGACATGATTCAATAGGACCTTCTACACTGTGCTAGTGAATTTCAAGTGTGTATTTCATTTAGTCCAGGTCTTCGATTACTCCAGGTGCTCGATTCGTCTAGGTGCTTGATTACCCCAGGCTGGACTTTCCCGATTAGACCAGGACCTGGTCTAAACATAGACCTCGTCTAAACGAGACGGGATGCTTAGATTAACCCAGTAGTTCGATTAAACCAGGTGGTCTAAATCGAACCTGGTGTAATCGAGACACATGACCTGGTGTAATTGAACTACTGGGTTAATCGAAGCATTCCGTATTAAATCGTTCAACCCATGTCTCGATTAGACCAGGTATCGTTGAGACCTTAGACCAGTTATAGAATAGACACGGCCCATTGTATATTCATACTGAGAGTCGATGAAGCCAACATCTACTGCCAAATCCACCCATCTTGACGTCACAAAAGTGACGTCACGCATCGTATAGAAATTATAGAAAACTTTTTTGAGTTTGTTGTGTAAGTGTTTGTGGTGTTTAACTTACATTGTTGTTAAACATAGCTTGTTTCCATTGCAGATTGTTATCTATTTATGTAATTATTATTTATGAAGATGGTAATCTCCTGCGCAGCATATAATTGCACTAAAATTCTTAGGGAAAAAAGTGGAATATCTTTTCATTCGTAAGTTGAAATTTATACACATAAATATTGTAAGTTGTAACTGTAATATTATCCTTGGTTATGATGTAAGTGAACTCATTGCAGCATGACAATAAATTAGTTTTGTAGGCTACCGTACCTTATTATTTTCAAAACACATTGATACTTTCAAAATACATTGACACATTTTAACTTTGAAGCCGATATCACATAATACATTATAACTTAACCGATATCGTTTCTGCTCGTAGCTAGTAGCTAGAAATAACCTAAAAACACCATGAATCTGAAATAGACCAATACCTACTATCACTTAATAGTAATAGTAGTAGTAGGTATTGAATAGACACAATCTGAAAGTTTTCCATACGATGCGTTACGTCACTGTTGTGACGTCAAGATGGGTGGATTTGGCAGTAGATGTTGGCTTCAGAGGCTAGACTTCCCAGCGTGTCTATTCTATAACTGGTCTAAGGTTGAGACCACCTGATGTAATCGAACTACTGCTGGGTTCATCGAAGCATTCCGTCTAGTGTAGACGAGGTTTGCGTTCATACCTGGATTTCAGCATCATTGTAGAATAGGACCTGGTGTAAACGGAACCTTGGCCCTGTTTCATAAACCTTATAAATCACGTAATACAGGAGAATCACTCACCATTCCAATTACATGCTCAATACAGCCGATAAAATCAGCTGTTCCTGTACAACATGACTTCTAAGTTTCTATGAAACTGGGGCCTGGTCTAACGCTCGCCGCAAAGTAAACCCACGCTAATCCACGAAAAGCAGCCCACGCCGTGAGATGTTTTGTAAACCATTGTTATAGAGTTATTCATAATCAATCAGCTGACAAGTGGTTAATTCATTGCATGCAAAGACTTTAAAGAGATATAGACCCACAATGCCTATGCCTTCCCAATGATAGCTCTTACTTGAAATTGAAGGCCGCCATTGGGGTATTTTAGCACGAGATATTATTTATATATATGAAAGCGAAATGGCACTCACTCACTGACTGACTGACTGACTGACTGACTGACTGACTCACTCACTCGCATAACTGAAAATCTACCGGACCAAAAACGTTCAAATCTGGTAGGTATGTTCAGTTGGCCCTTTAGAGGCGCACTAAGAAATCTTTTGGCAATATTTCAACTCTGAGGGTTGTTTTTATGGGTTTAAAGTTCGTCTTTCAGCATGTATATTCTTCTTCTCCCAATATAATTGAAATATCCATATCATATGTTACTATAGAACTATAATATAGATAGTAGATTGAAACAGTTGTTAACTGGAAACTGAATTAATAATTTTGTCAGGTGGCATTAAGTTGAGTTGACTTTGTTAGGTTGGCACCAAGTTGAAGATTCAAAAGCATTTATCGCGAAAAAATTGATTGGGCACTGCTACTTCAATCCTGGGAATATTACCAGCCGTCAGGCTTGCTTCGCTCGCCATATCCGTTTAGCCAGACGTTTAGTCTGGACCCCCGACTGAATTGTCCTAGCATATGATAAAAATGCTCGAATGAAAAATGCAGGCGAGCGAAGCGAGCCAGCTGATCTCATTCTTGGACGATCCAGTCGGGGGTCCAGGGGGCGGAGCCCCCTTGCTAGACGGATATGGCGAGCGAAGCGAGCCTGACGACTAGTATCTATATATGTGTAATATTATAGATAACAAAGGCATTGGTATGTAATGATCTTCTGGGTTGCCCCCTCAATGCCCGATTTCAATTCCAAGTACGACACTACCGCTGCATGTGAGTCTATAGATCTTCAAGGTCTTTGATTGCATGTATTAAATAAATTATAAATAAATAAATAATCTTTGTTCATGGACCAGCCATACAAATACAGATTGCATGTATTACACAGATGTCTAGAGAAGCCTAGAAATGGTTAACAAAACATTCCTCGGCGTGGGTTCCTTTTTGTGGATTAGCGTGGGTCTACTTTGCTTCGGGCCTGATCAAGACACTTCCATTTTCAACGGTTGAAGATTCTCATGTTGAAAATATGATTCAATCTAGCCAGTTGTGTAGAGTAAATATCACAAAAACGTTTCATCTTTTTTGAGAGACAATTGTTCGAAAACAAGCAGCTTTTCATGCACAACTTCAAAAAGCTTCAGATATTTACTTTATCAAGCACTAGAATACAACGGAAAGCTCCACATTCATATTTACTTTCTTCAGCACTAGAAAATAATAAAACTCACTCAAACTGTATAACTTTCACAATACTCCATTTCATTTCTCATATTTAATTCCCACAACAGAACTCGAAAATACTCCGTTGAAAATACTCCATTTCGTTTCTCATATTTAATTTCCACAACAGAGCTTTAGAAAATAATAAAACTCGACGGAAGTGTATATACAACTTTAATAATTTAGAATTTCGGCTTCCAAAGTACTCCGTTCCTTGTCAAATGGTGTCACCCTGATGTCTTCAGAATTGCTTTGCTTTGTGACTCGATAAACTTTGGCAGAATGTTTACAGTTGGTGAAAACGACTGAGAAAGTTGGTGAAACTGAGAGAGAGAGAGAGATAGCTGCAACTTGTCAACTTTTCAGCTCGTTGCAATAGCTTCCGGCCCTATAGTGAGTTCCACGTTATACTGGCAGTATTTGATTGACATTGGTGTTGCTGTCCTTGTCTATCATTGGACAAAGCAGGTAGCGATATCCTTTTCTAGATCCGCAACGTGTCTAGATTGTTTTATAATGTACAGTACAAATATACTAAACTAACAAAATATTCAAACTCGATCATGAAAATTAATTATTTAGAAATTGAAGAAAATATTTTCTTGACGTTTAATATAGGATGGATCATTTCAAACTGAAATTTTCAATTGTTTGTGATTGTGAAGGAAGATTCTTGTTTGGATTTATATTTTGAAATTAATTAATCTGATCAATTCTTGTAGTGCATACATTTTTTGGGATTAAAATAGTGTGTGAATTGAGTTATCATTTAGCCTACATAACCTCTAGACTGTGTATTCCAAATTGAGGTTTAAGGCAGTTTAGCAGTTTTGGGCGAATGCCTTTTGATTTACCTGCATTGTTTCTATTGTCTATGAATAAATGAAATGGACAGTAACTATTGCATCGGATATACCAGTATCAGTTATCCTCTATAGAACGCACTGGCAAGGCAGAGGATCGGCAACGCTGTTCTTCTATCCTTCTCTAGCTCCGCAATGTTTCTAGATTGTTTTAAAACAATGTAGAAATATAATTGATCAACAAAATATCTATTCTCAATTATGAAATGTATTATTCAATAATTGAAAAAGATATCATCTTGACGAATAGAGTAAAATCGATTATTTCAAACAAAAGAGCTGCAACTTGTCAACTTTCCAGCTCGTTGCAATAGCTTCTGGCCCTATAGTAAATTCCACGTTACACTGGTACATTGGTGTTGCTGTCCTTGTCTATCATTAGAAAAAGCAGGTAGAGATATCCTTTTCTAGATCCGCAACGTGTCTAGATTGTTTTATAATGTACAGTACAAATATACTAAACTAACAAAATATTCAAACTCGATCATGAAAATTAATTATTTAGAAATTGGAGAAAAAAATATTTTCTTGACGTTTAATTTATGATGGATCATTGTTGTTCCGATGATCATCAGATTGTTTTATAATGTACAGTACAAATATTCTAAACTTACAAAATATTCAAACTCGATCATGAAAATCAATCATTTAAAAATTGGAGAAAATATTTTCTTGATGTTTAATATATATAATGGATCATTTCAAACTGAAATTTTCAATTTTTTTGTGATTGTGAAGGAAGATTCTTGCTTGGATTCGTATTTTGGAACTAATTAATCTGGTCAATTCAAAATTATTGTAGTACATACATTTTTTGGACTCAAAATAATGTGTGAATAAAGTTATCATTTACATAACCTCTAGACTGTGTATTCCAAATTAAGGTTTAAAACAGTTTTGGGCGAATGCCTGTTGTTTTACCTGCATTGTATCTATTGTCTATGAATAAATGGAATGAACAGTAATTATTGCATCGTATATACCGATATCAGTTATCCTCTATGGAAGGCACTGGCAAGGCAGAGGATCGGCAACGCTGTTCTTCTATCGTTCTCCACTTCCATTGTTCAGTACAGCTGTGCTTAGTGAGAGACGTTGTGTGCATTTTCGGGTTCAAAATGTTATAAAATAACTTGATTAATTCAATATGAAGTGATAATTGAGTGTTATATTTAAATATAGTTTGGTGTTTTAATTCATCTAAATTCAAAATGTTTAGCTTATATATATATTTTTTTGGACGAAAATTGAACTTGAACGTTTTACAGAGGAAACATAACCTATTTTTGGACATTTTATTCATTTATCGAAATTTGGGAATGGAATAGATTTGGGCCAAGACTGTTCCTTCCTAATCATGTTTATATGATTTGTGATTCCGTCCACGAATAAATAAATAACGTTAACCTTATTGTAGGATTGTATCGTGGTGATCCATTAACAGAATCTCAATTCCTCGAAACTTTCTTGCTAAAAATAATTTTGATCTGAAAAAAGTTCTCTTCTGATGAAAAGTTTTGGTGGCAAGACTTGAATTCCATTTTGTTTCTGGCATTTGAAAAGATTCTATTTTGAGGTTCACACTATCCACGCTTCTTTATTGTGATAACTGGCAACTTAATAAGTCATAATTTATTATTTACTACTATATTTTTAAAGTGATGTTGAAGTGATCCCCTTCATATATATTATTGAGAATCGAACTGACTCTGTGATAAAGGTTTAAATCTTTGAATGAAAAAGACTAAGAAATTTATTCTCAAAAAACCACAGATTTATTGATACTTAGAAAGACCGGTTTCGGTTATTACACCATTGTCAATCTCTGATAAATGTCAATAACTGACAGTTAATCAGAGATTGACAATGGTGTAATAACCGAAGCCGGTCTTTCTAAGTATCAATAAATCTGTGGTTTTTGACAATTCCTTAGTCTTTTTCATTCAATATAAATAATTACCACAATATCTATTTCTCAACTACATAAAAAGTTTAAATCTTTTAATACAGATAATATCTCGATAGTTAGTGCAACCCCTCACCATTCCTTCTCAGCAAGCCACCAGCCAGCAGTCATCACCTCAGCCAGTCTGCCTACAGCTTCCAAGAGGAACGTATCACAACACTGTTTTCAACGCAAGGTTTTCCAGCTCTCATGGGGATAATCCAGGTAATTTTTACAGAATAACGAATCATAATTTTATTACTTGATGTCTCCTGGACATAAGGAAATTACGAGATTCAGCCAGTGTGAAGCACGGGTTACGTGATAGTAGTGGAATAAATTCAACAGCAATCATTTAAATTCTAGATATTGAATAAGAAGACTAAGAAATTGTCAAAAACCACAGATTTGTCGATAGTTAGAAATACCTTAATATAATTAAACACATAATAATATAATAATAGATTCTTAATATAATAATTATTATTATTATAGAGACTAAGAAATTGTCAAAAAGCACAGATTTGATTGATACAGTCATAGAAAGACCGGTTTCGGTTGTTACACCATCGTCAATCTCTGATAAACTGAAACTAAATACAAGAGCAGCAGAGTTTATACTAGTAGGCGAGTACTGCTATTGGTCAAGGGCATAAACGCCTGCCATTGGCCCAGCTGGACAGTCTCCTCTCACTTGACAGCAAAATAGAAACATCACAAAATGGCGGCTCAAGCAACAGAATCACCATGATAACAAAATTCACTTTCAGTAGAAAATAAAAACCAATAGCAGTACTCGCCTACTAGTATAAATTCTGCTGCTCTTGTATTTAGTTTTAGTTTATCAGAGATTGACAATGATGTAACAACCGAAACTGGTCTTACTATCAATATAATCTGTATTTTCTGATAATTTCTAGGGCTTCTTATTCAATAAGAATAATTATTACCACAATATCAACTTCTCAACTACACAAAAAAGTGAAAATCTATATATTTTCTCTCATTATAGAGATTTTAATGAATAAAATCTCTTCATTCAGAGAAAGTATATAAATTTTATTTCCGAAATGGACTTATTTTCATAGATTTATTTCCGAGATTTAATTTCCAAAATATTGGATGAACATTGGGAATACTGAACTTCCAATGACTTCAAAAGATAATAATTCACCAAAGTTCTAGACAAAGGTGTGAAGAGTCCTTAGATAACTCTCAAGAGAACAATTTTGAATGGTATACGATTTGAAGGTGTGCTATATGAAGGTGCACTGATTGCATTCTCTATCTGATACCCCAAGAGCTTTCAATGTATAGTTCTCAATAACGGGGAATCAAGAGATAGAACTTTCAAAGTATACTCCTGAAATGTGGACAAATCACAAAGAGCGTAATTCCAATAGAGGATTGTTTTCAAGAGGTAACTCCTATTTTGAAGATCATATAAATCTTGAGAAATGATTCCAAAGATGGAAAATTGCTTCCAAAGACCTCAAAGGTGCACTCCTCTTCAACGTCTTTGATTGTTTCCAAGAGGTAACTCCTATTTTGAAAATCATATAAATCTTGAGAAATGATTCCAAAGATGGAAAATTGCTTCCAAAGACCTCAAAGATGCACTCCTCTTTAACGTCTCTGATTGTTCCCAAGAGGTAACTCCTAATTTAAAGATGGAGATCTTATAGATCTTGAGAACTGATTCCAAAGACGGAAGATTGCTGGAAAATTGATTCCAAAGACCTCAAAGGTGCACTCCTCTTCAACGTCTTTGATTGTTTCCAAGAGGTAACTCCTAATTTAAAGATGGAGATCTTATAGATCTTGAGAACTGATTCCAAAGACGGAAGATTGCTCCCAAAGTAACTCCTATTTTATAGTTGGAGGAAATCTTATAAGTGTGTTGCCCATTGATTCATGAAATTGAACTCGGCTATCAAAACAAAGTAGCCCATTGTGCATTGTGACATCTATTGCAAAGCCATTGTGGACCGCGCCAGTATTTATTGCCCCAGTCTCCAAAGCCCCAGGTAGACTGTGATTCACTTACAAACTGACAGCAGTCCTTATGGATAACACAGTAACACTACCCATTTAAACAATACTGACAGAAATAAGTGAATTCCACTACAAACTGAGTCGGAGAAATTCAGTTTCTACTGTCAGTATTTCTCATGAATAACTCCAATGCTCTCTATTTAAACAATACTGACAGAGATAACTGAATTTCACCACAAACTGAGGCAGAGAAATCCAGTTTATACTGTCAGTATTTCTTATGAGTAACATCAATGCTCTCCGTTCAAACAATACTGACAGAAATAACTGAATTCCACTACAAACTGAGTCAGAGAAATTCAGTTTCTACTGTCAGTATTTCTTATGGATAACACCAATGTTCTCCGTTTAAACAATACTGACAGAGATAACTGAATTTCACTAAGAACTGAGTCAGAGGAATTCACTCAAAACTGTCAGAATTTCCCATGGATAACACAATTTGCTACTCATTCAGCTAATGCTGACCATTAGTTAGTGAATCGTACATAAATTCACCCACTTTCCGCACCGGTAATCTCACTGTAAGAGATCTTCAACTGTGCAGTATAATAGTAATTGAGGCCATTTTGAATTGTGCTTCCATTCATGCTGCATTGAATTACTACTTTAATTATGGCCGTAATCAATTTGGCCTCGCCGGGCTATTAAGAGTGTCGCCGGGTGTGGGAAGAAGGACAGAAGAAGGGAGAGAAGAAGGAAGGATGAGAGAAGGACAGAGAAAGGTAGAGACAGAGAGAATCGAATGATTGGAATAATGGGAAGAGAGTGAGAAAACATTTATGTCCAATCTTCATCAATGTGATGATAATTTATTGGATCAATGTGTGAAGAGAGTGAAAACATTCAAGTCCAATTTTCATCAATGTGACGATAATTGAATCAATGTGATCATAACCTTAGTTTCATAAAGTCAATTTGACTACAAAATCAGTGTTTCTCAGTTATGGAGAAGTTCCACTATATCAATAAATGTATTCAACAAATTTTATCAATATCAATTCAACATTGTTGATTAAGAGTATATTGAGATGGAAAATGTTATTACTCAATTCCCCCAATCATTGGATAAATGATTATTGGGGAAAATTGAATCAATAGATAATTTATGATTGAATTATCCTGTACTATTTAACGAAAATTCCTGTTGATATGTTTATATATCTGTATGTGACCGGATCTCGAAAACGCCTCTAACGATTCTCACGAAATTTGGAACAAAGTAGGTTTATGATATGAAGATTCGATCGCACTAGGTCTCAACCCTGGGATAACTCGCTGAAGGACATTAAAAGGATAAATACGTCCTTGGAAAAACAGCTGGAAATTTTGTCGTCTGTGATACCGTAATGGAAGAGAGTGAACGAGTGCATGTATGGGATTATCCAGCTGATCTCACGAGATGAAAAATTCAGCAAGACAAACTTATTTTCGTTTATTTTTTTTTTAGAAAACATTTTTACTTCAGAAAGTCCAAGATAGTAACTAGATACTGTTTGTGTAGAATAGTACATAGCATATTAACAAATATTATAGCCATCATAGTATATCATTCTAAATCGAATTCATAGTATATCTATTTGTAATTTATGATGTGTTTGTTTTTTGAATTGTGAATAAATTGTTATTTTGATGAGTGACAGTTTAGCTTAACCTAGATTTTGATTTGGTCTGTAGTATAAATTTGAAAAGGGACAGTTTTGGGCATAAGCCTATTGTGCCTCCTCATATAACTGTAAAAATAATTGTACGACTGAGAAAATGAATAAATATAAACTATGAATTCAATCTCTCGTTACAAATTTTCTATGCTTTCACACTCTAGAGCAAAATTTGGTCCCCCGATATTACATATTATACTCAAATTCAAATTCAAATTCAAATATTCAAATTCAAATAATCTTTATTCCTTTTTTACAACATAGGTACTTTACAAAAATAGAAAGCGAGATACATATAGTACACTGAATTCCCCCACAAAGACCAATCGTCTGCGTGTGGAGGAGAGTTCCATGGACAACACATTTGCAATCACAAATTATTTTTTATAATAATCACAAAGTAAATGGATATATATTTTTCTAAAATAAGTAAAATAAAGAAAGATAACTTATTCATAATGAGAGAGGATGGCTCTGAGACCGTGTCACGCTGGGTTACAAATAAGAGAAAGGACTAATTTATCATTAAAAAAAGAAGGATACTAGTAGCTTATCGTAGTGTATAATTGTCACCATAGAATTATACAATCTCAATGCATCTATAATATTTTAATAATTTGAAACATAAATAAAAGCTATTAGCTTCTACTTACATTAGTGTAGCGCTTTCGGACACTAGTTCCTTCATCAACACTGGCTGTCACTTCCGTTGTTGAATACATGTGGTTATTAAGCAGCGTGGGTTGTGGGAGTGGCGGGAATTTTTGAACTGTTGGCGGCGGGGGTGGCGGGAATGTTTGAATTTGTGGATTATTGGAGTAGGAGGTTGAAGAGGCTGTGTGATTTGAAGTTGGTTTGCTCATTAAGGATGTTGTGGGGGTCTCTTTTGTTGTCTTTTTCTAAGTTTTTACATGAAGGAACATCAGTTTCAGAAGTATCAAAACAAAAACGTCTAACAGTAGAATGTCTGAAAGATCTCTTACAGAAAATGGCAAACTATACCCTATTTTTTTCAGTGACATGGAAGACTATGTCATAATCGTATTCCGAAGGAAGCGTGTAGAAGCCCTTGAGGGAATGTAGTCACTCTCCTGTTTACAGAGCTGCTCACTATTTATGTATTCACTGGAAAGAATGTGTGAACATCAGCAGAATGTATCATGTATCAGCAGGCTGCTCGATAGAGTTATTCTCCTTACAAACTAGCTAGGTTGGGCTCAAGAATAAAAAATGAGGCTATCAATTCTTGCCGTTTGCGAAGAATATGTGCTGACTGCAGGCGAGTGATTCATTCCTTCCCGGTTTTATGGGAGAGGTTTCGATTCAGTCTACACAGTTCTCTCTCAAATGAATCGGAAAGGTTTTGTTGGAGGAATTGTTTGTTAGCTTTTAAGAGTAGTAGCAGAACAGTTGGCGGTTGACTTGGGGAAAATAGGCTACCTAGAATAGACTTATTGGTAAAGTGGGTTTGTAGAATACTTTTAAAATAAAGGTAAAGAGGGTTTGAATGTTTATCTCTTTTATGAGAGCGGTTTGTATTGAGTCAACACAGTTTTAAAAGGGTTTTTCCTATTGGTTTTGTAACGTGAAGTGGTTTTATTGGTAGAGTGAGTTTGTAGAATACCTTTGAAATAGACTCGTATTGATAAAGAGGGTTGGAATATTAATTTTATCATATACTATTGAACGAGCAATTTCTGTATATATGTTTGTATTTCACCGGATCTCAAAAACGGTTCTCAAAAAATCCAGAACATAGTCGGTTCATAATATGAAAAATCTGGTGTGGCGCACTCACCCAACTTTACTTGCCGTTATGAAAATTGATCACCTGACGCTAGTGTTCCCGCGAATCTCAAATCTACTATTCAAAGATTTGAGCCAGCTGGTGACAGGGCAATAACGCTGGAGACACACGAGGTGTGCTATCTCTTCATAGTGAATCATTTAATAGAATCAACAGTTTGCAATTGGTTAATCAAATTTTCTCGAATTTCGAGCTTATATTTAATTTTAGGTGAAAATGTTACTGAACATTAGTTGTAGAGATTCTCATGCTGAATCTTTTCCACGAATTTTTTTGTTTAAATTTTATCTGGAGCCTGATAATTTCTATTGAGAATCTAAAATCAAACTTTGCATAGATGGGGTGGAGTCCAAACTTTTTTGGACTCAGGGGACCTCGAAACGTATAGAAATTTAGGAATTGGGGTACCTTAATTTTTTTCGGAAAGCAATAGGCCTACTTTCCTTACCTATGGTAATAGGGCAAGGATAGTAAAATTCGATTGCACTAGGTCTCATCCCTGGGAAAACTCGCTGAAGGACATAAAAAGGATAATTATTATCTATCTTTGGAAAAACAGCTGATAATGATTATTTCGTCGTCTGTTGATGATGGAAGTTAGTGAGCTGGTTCATGTGTGTGGGACTGTGTCAAAATTATGACTCAGCTGAACTTTTGTAATCATTCAATCAAGTACTTAATGCCGGTTGCAAAAAAGCCGGGTTGTTTTAAATCCTGATTAATTTCAGTAGAATCATCTTTTTGGAATGATCTTCTCTGATTTGATTCACGTGAAGTTAATCAGGATTAAAATTTAACCGGCTTTTGTGCATCCGGGCCTTTGTGAGGGGAATTTTTGCATTCCTCTGGGAATCAATCTCAATTCACTGTGATTAGATGTACATTTTCAAAATGGCGGTCATTGAAATATTTTGATGGCAAATTCCACGGGAACCGTTCACTTTACCGAAAATTTACAAAAGATAAAAAAGGTAGAAAAATTTATCAAAATTTCAAGGATACCTGATTTATTAAGATTGGTTGAAGAATAACAGAGGTATCAATTCTTTCCGTACTGCATGAATGCACAAGACAAACAAGATCATCAGATTCTGAAAAACATTGTAAAATCAGCTGTATGGCCATATGGAGCCATACCGAGTTTCAAAGCTTCATCTCAAATACAATAATTAGAATTGAAGATTCAATATTGATGTTTAAATGATGAAAAGTGGTCATGCATGCAGTACGAAAAGAATCAAATTATTTGCCATTCTTCTATCAATCTTGAAGAATAAGGTATACTTGAAATCTTTATAAAATTTTCTAGCTTTTTTGTCTCTTGTAAATTTTCTGTAAAGTGAACGGTATTCGTGAAATTTGCCATCAGAAGTTTTAAATGGTCGCCATTTTGAATATGTTCATCAAAAATGTTTTATTTTATTTTTAGAAGTTGAGTCATTATAGCATAAATATTCAGGCCAAATTTCAGATCAATACAACATTTCGTTCTTGAGATGAAAATCCCTAAATGAAAAAACAAAATGGCAGTTATAAGGATAACCGCTGAGTTTTGGACACTTCAAATACGACATTTGTAGTCTCCTATCATCCAGGAACAATACCCTGAAATGTTTGACACTACTTCTGAAACACTCTGTATATAATCAAAATATTCATTGAACGTCTATCAATCAATAGATGTTTCCAGGTCGAATGGAAATTTATAAAATACTTGATAGCGTGACTGACGAAGAGGTACAACAATCAATTAGATTCTCAAACGTTAGTATTTCATTAGCTGTAATGAACTCCCTGGTTTCAAATTAATGAATTGCAATCACACTGTTTCTTCATTTCCATTTGAATATTGATTGGAAAATTACGAGAGTCCCCTTTGTTCATTTAACGAAGTTGGAATTGAGGCAATAGGATCCCATTTAACTGTAAAACAATTGTTTCTTTTCAATTATTAACTTGAAATTTCAAAGATAGATTTATAATAATTGGTTTGTGATATCTAAATATCAACAACTGATTAACAGTTGATACTACATCAGATATACCGGTATCAACTACCCTCTATAGAAGGCAGTGGCAAGGCAGATCATCGACAACACTGTTCCCCTATCAATCTCATCTGTCTTTATAACGTGAACCTCACTTAAAGAGATTGGCCAACACAAAAATTGGAAAAAATATTATATTATTATACCATAATATAATTGTATTATTATAATATTGTTTTAATTGATAGCAGGTCTACAGTCCTCACTTATATAAAAAGACCCACACAAATATAAAGGCCTGGTTTCCGATCTCGGGATTAAGCTAAGTTGTAGACTTTAAACAGCTGGAGTCAGAGAACTGGCATTCCAAAATTGGGCGTAGTCGCAGCTTCTATGATATCTTCATTTTCTCATTTCTTCAATTGGAAAGTTTTTTCCTTGACAACATCCAGAGACATTCCTAAATAATTCAAAATAGCTGAAACTTCACACCATTTTCACTCCAATTAATTTTGTGTTCAATTTTCTAGTTTTTCGAAATTCAATTTGTACGGGAACTGCGACTACGCCCCGTTTCGGAAAGCCAATTTTCTGACTCCAGCTGTTGAAAGTTTAGAACTTAGCTGAATCCCGAGCTCAAAAACCGGCTCCAACAATATTATCTTATTATATTAATTATTATGAATATCTATATTCATAGTTATTTCTATCTATTGATAAACAGAACACAAATCTTTAAAATGATCGTGTTTATATTTCACAGCCGGCTATACGTCAGCTTATGAATTTCGGGGATGATAATATATATTTTGATTTTCCACAAACGCACTCTCTCACTCCCTTTTTTATCATCCACAGACGACTAAAGTCTCAGCTGTTTCTCCAGGGTTGAATTATCCTTTTAATGTCGTTAAGCGAGTTTTCCCAGGGATGAGACCTTGTGCAATCGAATTTTAATATCATAAGCCCACTATGTTCCAAATTTCGTTAAAATCGTTAGAGCCGTGTTTGAGATCCGTTGGACATAAATATATAACCAAATAAATGAATAACCATATAAATAATCAAATATATACAGAATACAGTTTTATATATACAGTTTAAATATATACAGTTTTCCCAAGGATGAGACCTAGTGCAATCGAATTTTTATATCATATGTTCCTACTATGTTCCAAAGTCCGTGAAAATCGTTAGATCCATGTTTGAGATCCGTTGGACATAAATATATAACCAAATAAATGAATAACCATATATATAACCAAATATATACAGAAATTGATCAATTAATATAATCGGATTATAATATTGTTCTAATTAATAGGAGGTACAGTTACAGACAACACAAAAAAGAACAATATTAGAGACTATCGACAAAATTAAAGGATGAAAACCCTTCATTCACATGGGGTACTTTTTAAGTTAATAAAAACAATATAACATTTTTTGAGTACCCTTTATTTTTTAAAAAACTTTAAAATTTCAAACCTGAGGATGATGTGATCACCGAAACTAGTTGTTGAACTATTTATTTTTTTTTTTATTGAGGGTACTTCAAGATTTTTATTTTTTTTTATTAAAGGATGAAAATTGAAACACCTAACATCAGTATAGTCTGTATTGGAGCAACCACTGACTCCAAAGTGACAGGAATCCTTATGGACAACACTGAGTTTCTCGCTTAAGCCATGCTGACATTTTCAATGTGAATTCGACTTTTTAGGCGTGCTAAAACACCATTCAGCGGTGGGGCATACTCGTAAAATAATAATGTCGACTAATTCCTGGCAGGATATTAAACGTTGTGGTCCTTTTTAGAATTCGGGTCACGTGCTCTCATTGTAAGGCGGATATTAATTAACATTCTGCAGGGATACTTCTTGTCTGCCGTAAATTCATTAAACTGAATTTGAATTCTGGCAAAACTGAAACATCCTGGGAAGTGAAATTGGGGGAAAATTTTGGGAACTATCATTTATTATGTCACATACCTTTCAATTCTAGCATGAATCAAATAATAATAATCTATTAATAAGATTAATAATTGACCAAGCGAAGTGAGGTCTAAGATTCAAGTCGACGGTTTGGCATTTCTCTTAATGTTTAAATGTTTGAATGTTTAAATGTTCATATGTTTATATGTTTTTTCGCCCCACTTGGATGTAATGAGCTGGTTTTCGTGCGTCATATGGGGGCCGAGAATGATTGTTTTCTGACCAGGCCGGTAAAAGTTTTACGGCCCTAGGGCTGTAAAATAACCTTGAAGTCAGCTGATTCTGATTTGATGTGAACGTGTTTACAAAATGGTTTATGAAACGGAATCAGTTTATGCTTCTAGAATTTGAATAAGTATTCTGCAATTAGATACTATCATTTTATTTGGATGAATAAAATACAGATAAAATATTTTCAGAGTAGGATAGAACTTCTAACCTAAACTTCCGAAGTCAATGACAACAAGCATTGGTGACGTTGACATTCAGATTGGCCAAATTTCAAGTGTGCTAAAACAGCTGATCAAAAAACTTCATTATTTGTGTTTATTATTCAAGAATCAAAACATTTATAATAATATCATCTTATTGTCATTTGGAAGAATAAAAAGTATAAACTCAACCTCTTACATAATTGAACATAATCTTTTAGGTTATTTAGACAAATCAGAATAAAAAAAAAAAATACTTGGACAATTTCCTAATATTCAGATTACCTCCGATTTGCTAGAGCTATGACCTTCCTGTTTTGATTTCGAAAGTGCCTAATAAACAATTCTTCTCATATTTATATTGTTTATTTTTCTGTGTGGCGAAAAATAACGTTCTCACCATGGGCAAAAATGTTTTTCCGGCTCTCAATCTTTTCTAGTCCGAGGCCTACGGCCTCGGACTTGAAAACCGATTTCGAGCCGGAAAAGTCTCATTTTCGGCCCTAGGTGCGAAATATACTAATACGTTGCGCATTCACGGCGGAACGCGGTAATATATTTTCATGAAATTTGACAGGTATGTTCTTTTTTAATTGCGCGTCGACGTATATACAAATACAAGGTTTTTGGAAATTTTGCATTTCAAGGATGATATGAAAAGAAAAAGGAGCCTCCTTCATACGCCAATATTAGAGTAAAAATCAGACTATAGAATTATTCATCATAAATCAGCTGACAAGTGATTACACAGATGTGTGGAGAAGCCAGTCTATTGCTGTATTTCCTTAAGGTCTATAGTTTCAATCAGGTACTTGTGGATGAGAATACTGCGTGAGGTCTACTGTTCACAGAACTACTAGTATATACTCGATGAAAACACAACTGTAAGGTTAATATATACTCAGATTATGAGAAAATAACGTGTTTTTAAGATAACACATTCTTAGAAATGAATATTATTTACTTACTTTATGATTCTAGTCTACATAACCACCAGATTAAACTATTTTTGGGAGGGCTACTCAAGTTTATGTGAACGTTAAAAATCTAAATTTTCTTTTTAAACTTTATTTACAAATAAAATGAAGTTTTAGGAAAAAATTATTTGATTTTTTCAATTTTCAAATAACCTCTAGACTATTATAGTGCGGTCCACATTAATGTACACTATATTATTGTACATTATGGTACACTATAGTGAGTTCCACGTTATAATGGCAGTGGAGAAAGATACAGAAACAGCGTGATCGATTCTCTGCCTTGCCACTGCCTTCTATAGAGGATAGCTGACACGATTTATCTGATGAATATTAACAGATCATTCTATAGTGAGGTCGACGTTATAGTGGCAGTGTTTGATTAACAATGGTATTGCTATCCTTGTCTATCATTCAACAAAGCGGATAGCTCCATCTCTTTCTTGTTTTCCTTTGTTGCCAGATCGTCTTTTAACAATGTGGGATTGATAATTAATAAACAAAATATTTCATCCTTATTATGAAAATCCATTATCAAATTATTGAAAAATGTAATTTCTTAATAGATTATAATTGATTATTTTCAACGATAATGGATAGTTAATATTACATCAATAAACCTGTATCTGCTACCGTCTATAGAAGGCATTGACAAGACAGAGGATCGCCAACGTTGTTCTCCTACCTTTCTCCACTGCCATTATAACGTGGACCTCACTATAGTTGTTGTACCATAGTGAGGTCCACGTTATAATGGCAGTGGAGAAATATAGGATAACAGCGTTGTCAATTCTCTGCCTTGTCACTGCCTTCTATAGAAGATTGCTGATACAGGCGAGTGTCTGATGAAATAACTGGTCGACTATTTTTTATCCATTAAGAGAATATCTAATGATACATTTTATCATTAAAATTGAATATTTTGTGAAATATACTTGTACATTGTTAGAACACGATCTAGACTCGTCAGAGCTAGAAAAGGATAACGCTATCAGCATTGTCGAATGATAGACAAGGATGGTAACACCAATGTTCATCAAATACTGCAATTATAAACGTGGACCTTACTGTAATGCCGGAAGCTATCACAAGGAGCTGAAAAGTTTTCTAGTTGTTCATTTTTGTTTAAAGTGAACAATATTATTATATTCAATCCGTTGGGAAGATATATTTTCAATGATCAAATAATGAATTTTCACAATATTGGTTTAAATACTCTGTTTATCAATTACTAGTGATAGTCAAAGTCAGGTTTAAATAAAATTTCGAAAAACTAGAGAATTGAACACAAAATAAAATAAAGAGAAAATAGTGTAAAGTCTCAGCTATTTTGAATTATTTAGGAACATTTCATTTCGTCAAGAAAAACGTTTCCAATTATAGAAATGAGAAAATAAAGATTTATTTTGATGCAACTATTTACTGCGATTACGTTTGGAAATCCAATTTTCTGACTCCAACTGTTTAAAGTCTAGAATTTACCTAAATCCCGAGCTCGGAAACCGGCCCGTATTGTTGAGTACGAAATCTTCAGTTTTGACAAGAATTTATCAAGAAAAAAATATTTCAAAGATTAAAATAATTCATTTCCATAATTGAGATAGAATATTTTGTTAAAAAATTATATTCTAACATTGCTAGGAAAAAATAGCGCTATCTGCTTAGTCGAATGATAGACAAGGATAGCAGCTCCAATGTTTATCAAATACTGCCATTATAACGTGGACCTCACTATAAGAATATAGTGCAAAACCACAACATCATCGATAAGAAAAAAACAGGAATCATACCAAAATAATGCAACAGGAGAAAACAAGATTATTTCAATCAATAATAACATGAAGTACCCTTTTCATTTAAAACTTGAAGGGCTTTCCGAAACGGGGTGTAGTCGCAGTCTCTGTCATACGCAGTTGCAGTCATGATTGAATTAAATTAAAAAAAAAAAATAGAAATTTAAACACAAAATAAAATAAAGAGAGAAAAGTGTGAAGTTTCAGCTATTTCGAATTATTAAGAAATGTTTAATTCCATCAAGGAAAAACTTTTCCAATTATAGAAATGAGAAAATAAAAACTGCGACTATGCCCCATTTCGAGAAGTTATAATTTTCTGACTCCAACTTTTCAAAGTCTAGGACTTAACCAAATCCCGAGCTCAGAAACCGGCCCTTGAACATTTTTACAACTGGTTTCGGCCTACTTTGGTCATTTTCGAGTCCAAAATGCAATATTTTAAAAGTTGAAATGTTTCAAATAAAAAGTATACATCAGTTTTTATATTGTTCTTATTAATTTAAATGGAGTAGCCCATTCAATTGAAGTGTTTTCAAGATTATTTCATCATAGCTTCCCTCTCTTTCTCTGTTTCTCAGAGTATTTCAACTATGACATTCCAGCTCCACTCATTAAACAATTATAAACTTCAATAAAGTAAACCATTCAATTGAAGTAATTTCAAGATTATTCCATCATATCTTCCCTCTCTTTCTCTGTTTCTCAGAGTATTCCAGCAATGACATACTAGCTTCACCCATTAATATTGAATCAGATTATTTTGTGTGTGTGACATACAGCCTCGCTGACATAACCTCAAACCTCTCAGTTGTGACGGGGGGCTTAGGGGATGACCCAACCCAACCTAACCTGACCGTGACATTGTAATTAGGCAGGCGCATATGCCAACTGCATGAATTAATTGCAAGTGACAGAATTGCATCAGAACAATGGCCGCCCCGTTATGATGATGTAGTCCTTAATTAACTTACGCCGTTTGTGCAATGCTAATCCGCCGTAATAATGCGCTTCGCGGATTAATACTACTGCAACGGTGTCAAGTGAGCAATGTCACATTCCTTATAGATATAGTGAGGTGCACGTTAAAATGGTAGCATTTGTTCAACATTGGTGTTGCTATTCTTGTCTATCATTCTACAATGCAGATGACACTATTTATCTCTAGCAATGTTGCCAGATCGTTTTTCAACAATGTGGAAATATGATTGATTAACAAAATATTTTATCTCAATTAAGGAAATGAAAATCTTATTTATCTATTATTTATCTGAATATTTTATCTGAATTATGGAAATTAGATCTTTGAAAACTATTTTTTCTTGATAAATTCTTGTCAAAACTGAAGATTTCGTACTCAACTTTAAGGGCCGGTTTCCGAGCTCGGGATTTAGGTAAGTTCTAGACTTAAAGGCTGTGCAAAGGCTAAAAATAGACTTTCTACTCGTAATATTTTTCAAAGTTTTTCGATTTGTATATCATCAAGCTATCAGAATGAAAAAGTTTTCTCAGGAAAATATATTTTTTAGATCATTACTTTTCGAGATATGAGCGCCTGAAGTTTGAATTTTTGGGACAAAACATTTCAAATTGGGTAAGAAATAAATCAATGAGATTCAGAGGATGGATTCTTCACGGTATTGTTGATCTAGTAAAATTAAAATTTTCTGGAAATATCAATTTTTTAAAAAAGTTATTCAATTTACCAAAAATAACGAAAAATAACTCAACTGAGAGTTATTTTTGGTTATTTTTTGTAAATTGAATAACCATCTAAGACCCAAGGTTTCCAGACAATTGATTGGTATTTATTTTATCATTGATATAACCTATATGACTGTTTTGCCTTTCTGGTTTATGCTTTTTTTTTTCATTCTCTCTTCTGAGAATTTCTGGAATCCCTGCCACTGCGGTCTTCAAAAAATATTGTTTTTTCTTCTTTATTTATTCTTTTAATCAATCAAGGTATTAAGTATACTTATTCCTACATACATATTCCTACATACTCATTCTTAAATATACATCAGCACAATATATTATCTATTTTATAATCAGAATATTAATAATACATCCATAATATAAGTGTATTCTCTATTATTTACTTCTATGAGCAGATTAAGCTTATTATATAAAGTGGAACTCCCCCCTTACACACAGATGATAGTCTAGTAGGGGGATTCCAAAATATGTTGTATATTGTATTTCTTATTCGTGTATTATGTTTTTTGAAAATAAACTGAATTGAGTTGAATTGAATTGATCTTAAAAATGGATATTTTCATAAAGTTTTTGTTCTAATAGATTAGAAATACCATGTAAAATCTATCCTCCAAATCTCATGGATTTATCTCTTACCGAATTTGAAATGTTCTGTCCCAAAAATTCAAACATCAGGCGCTCATATCTCAAAAAGTAATGTTCAGAAAATATATTTTCCTGAGAAAACTTTTTCATTTTAATAGCTTGATGATATAAACATTGAAAAACTTTGAAAAATATCACGAGTAGAGAGTTTATTTTTAGCCTTTGCTCAGCCTTGAACAGCTGGAGTCAGAGAACTGGCTTTCCAAAACGGGGCGTAGTCGCAGTTAATAGTTGCATCAAAATAAATCTTTATTTTCTAACTTGTATAACTGGAAACGTTTTCCCTTGACGGAATTAAATATTCGTAAATATTTAAAAATAGCTGAAACTTTACACTATTTTCTCTTTATTTTATATTGTGTTCAATTCTCTAGTCTTTCGAAATTCAAATTCAAACGTGACTTTGGCTATGACTACGACTACGCCCCGTTTCATAAATCCAATTTTCTGACTCCAGCTGTTCAAACTCTAGAACCTAGCTGAATCCTGAGCTCGGGAACCGTCCCTTGAGCTTCTGTAACAGAAGTAGGGAAATGCGTGAAAGTGTGAAATTATACATAATATTGGAGAAAATTTGATGCTCTTTGAAACTTTTGGTGAGGATATCTTTCATCAATGTGCAAAAACTTATGAGTGCAAAAATATAAAATGATTGGAGACAGGAGTGTTTTCTTAAAAAATGTCACTCCTTCAAGAGCAAATATTAGATATAGAAAAACGTGATTGATACATATTGTAATCTTCAATTCTGTATTTATTATTCATGTCCGTAAGATGCATAGTTTTCGAGTTTTATGCGTTGTAAGGGTGGCTCAAATTAATTGTTGGAAATTCATTTATTGACTGACCTTAGGGCCTCCATGACGTGTACGAGCCCGAACAGGGATGATGGGTAGATGTTAGGCTACCATAGGTGAGTCTAGAACTCGGCCTTACAAGATAAAATTGTACTACAGACTTGAAACGCTTATAGAAACCAGATCACTCGTATCGGATATGCGGCTTATTAATTGCTCAAAAGTGATTGAGACAATTATTCAATAGAAATATTATGCGCCGACAAACAAGTTGGCACAAGAAAATTGGTTTAGTTTCAATAGTACATGAGAAACCATTAAACTATTACCAGAGAGAAAAGATGGCATATAGCTACAAATAAATATATATAGCAGATAGCATAATATAGCTAATTCTATCTTTTATGTATGATATAATCCTCATCAATGTTTGTTTCCATTACGAACTGCTTGTTGATAATCACTTTAGAACAACAAAATTACGTCATAGCAGTCAGGTATTTAAAAATAAAGGCTATTAGCTTCTACTCACATATGTGGAGCGTACAGTTGATCAACAGTGTTAATGAAGGGCCCAGTAGTGTCCGAAAGCACTCCACAAATGTGAGTAGAAGATAAAAGCGTTTATTCATAAATACCTAACTGCTAGGTTTTTGTGTAGTTGACAATTTGATATTGTGGTAATTATTCATATTGAATGAAGTACAGTATTGTTTCATGCAGGAGATGGTTTCAACACAAAATTGGAAATCTTTATAATAATGAAATGTAACTGACAATGCAAACAATGTTTTTTCCTCCACCTACTGTCAAAAGTACTTACCTTACTCCCTGAAACATGATACTAAAGTGTCACTTTTTCGCTCTCGGTACTAAAAACAGAAAAACTCCCTAGGGAGTAAAAGTGACTCCATTTAAATAACATGGGACGAATCTCTATTTTAAAAACGTACATTTGGAATAGGTCAGAAGGTCTAAGCTCAGATGAGGAAGCATATAGAGTAGTCATTAAACCAACTAAATTCAATACCTCAACCAGACATTTGATCGATATATGAAATTTATGTTTGTATGCTGAAATTATTATTACAAACTTCATATCACTATACTAGAAAAAAATTATATTCTTTTTCTTTTAATCCATGTTATTCACAATACCAGCTAACGAATAACGAATAAATTATTAACTAATCAAATTTGAAACGGGAACTTCATCATAGCTGTAGTTGTGGCTGTCATCGTTGTTACAACTTCAGCCGACAGATAGAGCTGTCGGAGGAGAACTGTGATTACAAGCCAGCTGTTTCTGTTTACTTTTTAGATTATGTTGTAACACATTGTTTGGTCACATACGTTTTTAAAAATTATTTTATTTTCAGTTTTTATAAAAATGTAGGTGGAGGAAAAATGTTGTGTATATCACGAGTGAAAAATGTTTTTTCTCCCTCAGGAAAATTGTTGCCCTCGGCTTCGCCTCGGGCTTCAAACTTTTCCCTCAGGGAGAAAAAACAGCACTTTTCACTCTAGATATACAAATAACTATTAATTAACACAATTGAATATTTGTTTCAAGATTCACTGATAGAGACAAAAGTAGCTCATATGACTTCTGAAGTAGTAATAGATTTATGAGAAAAATTTTACTCCATTATGTGCAGTACAACAATCAGATGAAAAAATGTTTGTAGTAGAATATTTATGTACTAACAGATGTCCGTCTTTGATCCAAGGCTACTCAGATATCTTTAGTGGCGGTTTAATCATTACTTTTTTTGCGTTGTTCTTGATAAAATCATAGACGTTCAACTTCCAACAAATTCAACAACTTCCAGCAAGATAGGGTATCTGCCAACTTTTTAGATGGGGTATTGCATGATCATTATATGTTCTGCTTGCTCGCTCTCTATCTGCAATGTATCTTCTAGTTTCTTATTTTTTACATATCTCGTGCCACTGTTGTAATCATACAATAATGATATGAGTGTTGTAGTAAAAACTGGTGTGTCCAAATTGTCCAGTACTTCAACTACTCGTTATTTTTGTTTATTATCAAAATTTATCAAAACATTTAGTATAATATATTCATATTGCCATATAAAAGCACAAACCTATCCTCCCTAACATTCTCTTCTACCTTTTAAAGATATTCAAACATAACCTTTCCGATAAATAATTATTATTCAACGAAAATCCTAAATAAATGCTGTAAATCACCCCGAAGACTTCTGCTACTGCAGACATTGACAACAGGGTTAACAGCTAGATGGAAATTCGATGAGAACTACTATCCAAAAATTATTTGCCAGCCCGGGAATCGAACCCGGTACCTCCCAATTGCCAGTCAGGAAAGCTTACCCATTTGCAAATGCTTAGCATTTGAATAAATGCATTCTCTATTTAATTCCATCTGTAAACTGGTTGGCCGCTATGACTTCGAATAAAATGAGCGCTGCTATCCGGAGATTGTCAGTTTGGTGTAAGGGTAAGCATTCCTGACTGGAATTTGGGAGGTACCGGGTTTGATTCCCGGGCTGGCAAATAATTCTTGGATAGTAGTTAACATCGAATTTCCATCTAGCTGTTAACCCTGTTGTCAATGTCTGCAGTAGCAGAAGTCTTCGGGGTGATTTACAGCATTTATTTGAGATTTTCGTTGAATAATAATTGTATATTAATTGGCATTTGAATGCATTCTCTATTTAATTCCATCTGTTTACGATAAATATTCTCAATTAGGTCATACAATAAGTACATCATCAAAATGAAAGAAAAAATGAGGTAACCTTGTGTTATTCCTCTCCCAGATTTAGATGAGGTTACACATAGTCGGAAACAGGTTAAGGTTAAGTATTGTAGCTCTTCAGTACAAATATGTATGTAGATATGTTGCTCTAATTTGATTTAAAAACTTTTTACCAATATATGCTAACAATGTCATGATGAAACTAAATTCGTAGTGTTGCATTGGTTGAAAATAATGAATCTGGTCATTTGAACTATATTGGGAACTGTCCTTAACTGTTACTACTCTTGTTATTTCTAAAGCCCTTTAGAAATTGTAAATTATATTCGAAGTTGAAATAACAAGTATCAAGTTGAAATATTCAAAGATCTGCCTTAAGTTGCAGGATCTTAACATTCTCCTCATGAGAAGAGTGATCTAGGACAATTCCCAATATAGTTAAAATGACCAGATTCATTCCAACCAATACTACAACACTAAGTGCCGGTTGCACAACAGCCGGTTAATTTTTAACCGTGATTAATTCCACGAGAACCAATCAGAGAAGCCGTCTTTTCAAAAACGCCTTCTCTGATTGGTTCTCATAAAATTAATCACGTTTAAAATTTAACCGGCTGTTGTGCAACCGGCACTAAGAATTCAGTTTTATCATAACATTGTAAGCATACATTAGTCAACAGTTTTTCTCTCTACATATTAATTTGTTTTGTTATCTTTTACTTGTTTTCTTGGTTCTTATTTTGTACTGGAAGTGAATTTTGTTATCAGTGCGAGTCTGTTGTTTAAGCCGCCATTTTGTAACACCGTTAAGTGGGAGGAGACTGTCTAGCTGGGCCAATGGCAGGCGTTCATGCCCTTGACCAATAGCAGTACTCGCCTACAAGTATAAATTCTGCTGCTCTTGTATTCAGTTGTAGTTTGACAGAGATTGACAATGGTTCAACAACCGAAACCGGTCTTTCTAGTTTAGATAAAATTTATGGACAATTTCTTGGTCTTTCCATTTAATAGAATGAATGTATCGTTCAAAAAGGAATTTATTTCCTTTTCTATTAAAAAAGAAACTATTTCGATGAAAATGATTGAAAAAGTGAATTAATATGTTATATTCTGCTGCTCTTGTATTTAGTTTTAGTTTATCAGAAATTGACTGTTGTTTCTGACAATTTCTTTGTATTTTTATTCAATATGAATAACTACCACAATATCAGCTTCTCAACTACCAAAAAAAGTTAATAACTTTGGTGTGAACGCAGCTTCAATACAAAATATTTATTTCCCTCGTTGGAAAGATCATATGTTACTACAAGCCAATTTTTGAGAATGAAGATCCTTTGTTACATGACATTTATATTGGATGAAATCATGGTTCGTAACCAACTTCCAAAATGTCTCTTACACTGTTCCAGCAGAAGCGTTGGAGCAATGAATTCTGATAGGCCAGTCTTTATGTCACATTTTCCTTGGTGTTGATATCCCCTTGTTTGTCAGATTCGATCATCATCTGAAGCACTCTCACTGCTTTGACAAATTACTCGCTCTGTCTCTCTCTAAGTCTCTCTCACACACACGCGCACACACTCACTCTCACACACTTTCCCTTCGTATCTTTATTTTCTATCTCCCCATTAATTTCTGATTGACACTGCTCTTGAAAAATTACTCACTTTGTCGTTCTCTCTAAGTCTCACTGTCACTCTCTCTCTCTCTCTCTCTATGAGTATCCCCCTCTCCAACACTCTCTCCCTTTGTCTCTTCATTTTCTCTCTCCTCAACCATTTCAGATTATATTATTGCATTTAATCTTAATTCTCATTGGTTAATTATCTACACTTTGTAAAATTCGTTCTATAATTAGCAATATCGGAGCACCAAGCTTCGCTCGTTATTTTTATTTATTGACTAGCCGTCAGGCTCGCTTCGCTCGCCATATCCGTCTAGCCAGGGGGCTCCGCCCCCTGGACCCCGACTGGATCGTCCAAAAATGAGATCAGCAGGCTCGCTTCGCTCGCCTGCATTTTTCATTTGAGAATTTTTATCATATGTTAGGACAATCCAGTCGGGGGTCCAGACTAAACGTCTGGCTAACGGATATGGCGAGCGAAGCGAGCCTGACGGCTAGTAATATAATATTCCCAGGATTGAAGTAGCAGTGACCAATCAATTTTTCCGCGATAAATGCATTTAAATCTTCAACTTGGTGCCAACCTAACAAAGTCAACTCAACTTAATGCCAACCTGACAAAATTATTAATTTAGTTGCCAGTTAACAACTGTTTCGAAGAGGTACTCTATCTAGATTATAGTTCTATAGTAACATATGATATGGAAATTTCAATTATAATTAAGAGATTGGGAGAAGAAGAATATACATGCTAAAGGACGAACTTTAAACTCTTAAAAACAACCCTTAGAGTTAAAATATTGCCAAAAGATTTCTTAGTGCGCCTCTAAAGGGCCAACTGAACATACCTACCAAATTTGAACGTTTTTGGTCCGGTAGATTTTTAGTTCTGCGAGTGAGTGAGTGAGTGAGTGAGTGAGTGAGTGAGTGAGTCAGTCAGTCAGTCAGTGAGTGAGTGCCATTTCGCTTTTATATATATAGATAAACAGAACACAATTCTCTGAAATGATCGTGTTCATATTCCACAGCTGGCAATACATCTTATTTCGTGGATGCGATATTTTGATTTTTCACATACTCACTTTTTTACCATCCACAGCTGTTTCAGCCAAGGATGAATTACCCTTTTGATGTCGTTCAGCAGTTCTCCCAAGGATGAGACCTAGAGCAATCGAATCTTTATATCATAACCCTACTATGTTCTAAATTTCGTGAGAATCGTTAAAGCAGTTTTCGAGATCCATAAAACATAAATCACCAGATATAAAAATAGCCAGATATGAAAATAACCAGATATATAAATACAGAAATTACTCGATCTATATCTTTCTAAGTATTTTTGTCACTCTCCCTTACTCTCTCTCACTCTCTCTCTCTCTCTCTCTAAGTCTTTCACTTCACTCTCTCTTTCTCTCTCCCTGAGTCTTTTCCTCTTCATCACCCTCTCTCTTTATACTATTTCTTATTATTCTATTTAAGAGATTATTTCCTTAAGCTGTTGTGATGTGGATGCATTGGAATTTTATAGGAGGGTTAAGTGGGAGAGAGGCCCGTCTGGCCCCAACTTCGCCAGGTTGAAATCATGGCAGCCTATCTATCTATCTTTATCTCTTAATTCTCTCTCTCTCCTCATTCATTTCTTTTTACACTGCTTCATAGAAATGAAAGTACCTGCTCTATCTCTCTCTAAGTCTCTCTGTCAATCTGTCACTCAAAATCTCTCTCTTCTCTCTCTATCACACCGTCACTCTCTCTCTCACACGCACTCTCGTCACTCTCTCTCACTCTCGTCAATCACTCTCTCTCACACTCGTCTCTCTTTCTGACTCTCTCTCTCCCTCGTCTCTCAATCTCTCTCTCTCGTCTCTCTCTTTCATTTCTCTCTCTCTTTCCTCTTTCTCTCTGTCTTTCCTCTCTCTCACTCTCTCTCTTTCTCTATCTCCGCATTCATCTCTGTTTGGCACTTTTCCCCAAAGTTTCATCATCCACGAGTCACTTGTTATATTACAGTGAGCTCCACCCCAAACCGTCAACCTTTCTCATAAACAACATCTACACCTCCCATTCAAACAACACTGACATATAGAGGTGAAACATGTCACAAGCTGCACCATTTTCTACAAGAGTTAACGACCGGGCAAATTGGTCCAATGAACGTGTCTATCTTGGCACTGCCTCCTCGATCGTTATTTACAAGAGTGAAGGTTGAAGGCTTCCACGTTTTATTACACCTACCAGTATACACCTATCATTTATTACATAGCTCTCCGTTTATTCTATTAAGACAGGCATTGGATAGTTCCTCGTTCATTTTATTATGAGAGGCAGTTGTATCGAATAAAGTATAGATCTCGTAACTTCAGAAACCGATTTTAGTGAGATAATATGACACCATAGACGTTGAAACATGTTGGTAACTTTTTTGACTGTATGCTGTATTCTCTGATAGTAGGTCTATAATATAAAAATTCGATTGCACTAGGTCTCATCCTTGGGAAAACTCGCTGAAGGACATTGAGAGGATAATTATTGACCGAGCGAAGTGAGGTCTAAGATTCAAGTCGACTGTTTGGCATTTCTCTTAATGTTCGAATGTTTGAATGTTCATATGTTTTCGCCCCACTTGGATGTAATGAACTGGTTTTCGTGCGTCATATGGAGGCCGAAAATGATTGTTTTCTGACCAGGCCGGTAAAAGTTTTACGGCCCTAGGGTTGTAAAATAACCTTGAAGTCAGCTGATTCTGATTTGATGTGAACGTGTTTACAAAATGGAATCAGTTTATGCTTCTAGAATTGAATAAGTATCCTGCAATAAGATACTATCATTTTATTTGGATGAATGAAATACAGATAAGATATCTATTATAAACTATTCAAATTTTATTTTCAGAGTAGGATAGAACTTCTAACCTAAACTTCCGAAGTCAATGACAACAAGCATTGTTGACGTTGACATTCAGATTGGCCAAATTTAAAGTGTGCTAAGACACAGCAGACCAAAATACTTTTCATTATTTGTGTATATTATTCAAGAATCAAAACATTTATAATAATATCATCTTATTGTCATTTGGAAGAATGAAAAGTATAAACTCAACCTCTTACATAAGTATTGAACATCATCTTTTAGGTTATTTAGACAAATCTGAATAAAAAATAAAAATACTTGGACAATTTCCTGATATTCAAATTACCTCAGATTTGCTAGAGCTATCACCTTCCACTTCTGCTTTCGGAAGTGCTTAGTAAACAACTATTCTCATATATACTGTATATTGTTTATTTTTCTGTGTGGCGAAAAATAACGTTCTCACCTTGGGCAAAAATGTTTTTCCGGCTCTCAATCTTGAAGACCGATTTCGAGCCGGAAAAGTCTCATTTTCGGCCCTAGGTGCGAAATATACCATTATATGTTGCGTATTCACGGCGAATTAGATATTCATGAAATTTGACAGGTGTGTTCCTTTTTTAATTGCGCGTCGACGTATATACAATGTTTTTGGAAATTTTGCATTTCAAGGATTATATAAAGAAAAAAGGAGCCTCCTTCATACGCCAATCTATATAAATGAAAATCGAGCCTCAAATTTTGACATTAAATAACTTTTTTATGTGTGCACCAAATTTGATGATTTTTTCAGTTGTGTTCGTTATGTTCAGGACCAGGTTTATGGCCTAACAAATTTATAATCCGCCTTCAGGACTCTTTCCTAAGGTCCTATGAAGTTTACATAATTTGTGATCCTGATGGGAGACGATTTGTGAGCTGGCCACACACAGGAATAAAAATCAGCTGTTATTATCATTTGCGTCATCCAACAGCCATCGATAGATCTGTTTTTACTTTCCTTGCCCTATTACCATAGGAAAGGAAAGTATTGCTTTCCGAAAAAAAATTAAGATACCTTAATTTCTAAATTTCTATACGTTTCAAGGTCCCCTGAGTTTGAAAAAGTGATTTTTGGGTATTGGTCTATATGTGTGTGTGTGTGTGTGTGTGTGTGTGTGTGTGTGTGTGTGTGTGTGTGTGTGTGTGTGTGTATGTGTGTGTGTATGAGTGTATGTGCGTCTATGTACACGATATCTCATCTTCCATTAACGGAATGACTTGGAATTTGGAACTTAAGGTCCTTACAATATAAGGATCCGACACGAACAATTTCGATCTGATGCAATTCAAGATGGCGGATGAAATGGTGAAAATGTTGTCAAGAACAGGGTTTTTCGCGATTTTCTCGAAAACGGCTCCAACGATTTTGATCAAATTCATACCTAAAATAGTCATTGATAAGTTCTATCAACTGCCACAAGTCCCATATCTGTGAAATTTCAGGAGCTCCGCCCCATCTATGCAAAGTTTGATTTAGATTCCCAATTATCAGGCTTTAGATACAATTTAAACAAAAAATTCAAATGGATAAGATTGAGCATGAAAATCTCTTCAATTAATGTTTTGAAACATTTCCATCTTAAATTGAAAATAAGCTTGAAATTTGAGAAAATGTGATTATTCAATTGCAAACTGTTGATTCTATCAAATCATTCACTATGAAGAGGTAGCAGACCTCATGTGTGTCTCCAGCGTTATTGCCCTGTTACCAGCTGGCTCAAATCTTTGAATAGTAGACTTGAGATGCGCGGGAACACTAGCGTCAGGTGATCAATTTTCATAACGGCGAGGAAAATTTTGTGAGTGCGCCACACCTGATTTTTCACACTAGTAAATAATCAAACAAATTATAAGAAATTGTCAACTTATACAACAAAATAATACAATCTTACATAAGTTTTCTCGGCCTAGGCCCGGTTGCACAAAAGCCGGTTACATTTTAATCGAGACTAATCTCACGAGAACCAATCAGAGAAGGCTTTTTTGATAAGACGGCTTCTCTGATTGGAATCAATCACGGTTAAAATATAACCGGCTGTTGTGCAAACGGGTCTCAGACTGTTATGATCAACTCATTATTATCTAGCAGGTAACCAGAGCTCCACAGGGGTCTTATTAAACAATTAAAAAACTGAAAACTTGACCTACTGGAATCTTGAAGAATTTGAAATAGGCCCATAATCATCTTCTGTAAATTGAGAATCTATATGCAAAATTTCAAGTCTATCAGTCCAGTAGTTCAGACCAAAGACCTTAAGAGATGTAGACCCACAATGCCTATACCTTCCCAATAGGGATGTTAATCCCGGGACTGATTTCCAATCCCGGTACTTCGGGATTATCCAATATAAATCCCGGGATCCCGGGACTGATCCCGGGATTGGCAAAAATCAGTTTCATGCATTTTTAACCAATTGTTCCTCCTCAATTACATGTTCAGTAACAGTGTGTGGAGATGAAAAAGGGCTCATTATAGAGGGAGAGGATATTATTGAAATGGAAAAATAGTTAGAAATAATATCAAAATGAAACATTCTATTTCTATAAAATAATATTTTCAAGATTAGGAGTAACTGTTTTATTTCATGTCCTACCTTAAATTTTCTGTATCCTAGATGATAGTGAGAACTGAGGAAAGCAAGATAACTCATCGGAGTCTTTTTTATGTAGAAAAGAAGCATTTCTATCCTACATCAGGACGGGATAGAGCTCACACTTAAATTACGTCAAATACTTTAAAGTGAATTAATATCACTTGAATTAATAATATTAATAATAAAATAGAATACTTTTTGTAAGACCGTAACGCCATACTGACCAAACAACGCGAAAGCTGAACCACTACACTACTAAATGAAATTTCGTAGAGCCAACTATAATATTTACTTCAACTAGATAATTCTACTTTGATAGAGAAAGAGAAGGGGAGGAATAATTAGACAGAGAGTGAATTGTAGGTGCTTTTTTATTTCTGATTTCTGAAATCTTTTCAAAGTTCGGAATGCATTTCAAGGAAATGCCATCAGCACTATTGCAAATATTGCGCCGTCTAGACTGGTAATTGTGGTGCTTTGTAAACAGAAACAATCGTAAAAACATAACAACTGATCAACAACCATTCTGCCAATCATGCGAACTGATAATGCGAATTCTATTAAGCCAGTAAAGAGTACAGTATACAATCAATATTATGTATATGCAACTGTAGACACTTAGAACAATAAAACTAGTTATAAAAACTCATATTCATTACAGTAAATAAATTCCATATTGAATTGTTTTTGGAAAAATATGATTCACAATTTCAGGTTTACAATCCCGAAAATCCCGGGATTGACGCTGAAAAATCCCGGGATTGTTAGGTATCAAAAATGGACCGGGATCCCGGGATTGACATCCCTACTTCCCAATGATAGCTCTTACTTGAAATTGAAGTACGCCATTGGGGTATTTTAGCACGAGATATTATATCTATATATTTGTGAAATTATAGATAACAAAGGCATTGGTATGTAATAATCTTATAGGTTGCCCCCTCAATGGCCGATTTCAATTCCAAGTACGTCACTAGCGCTGCATGTGAGTCTATGCATCTTCAAGGTCTTTGGTTCAGACGTGACGATGCGTCAAACCATAGAGAAACAATAGCTCAAGTAGATATCCCATGGTATAGGGCGTTTATGTCGCAACTTTTACTGTTATCTCAAGCCGATAGTCCATGTACTTCTTTCCCGTGAAGCTGTGTGACACTGGTAGTCTCTCATATTGTGCCGTTCAAACACTCTCACCCCAACAAAATAGTACAAATTGACAATTATCAACAGTAATCGGCTTGAGATAACAGTAAAACTTGCGACATTAACGCCCTATACCATGGGATATCTACTTAAACTATTGTTTCTCTGTGGTCAATATGGAGTGATCCGTGGTCTAGTGGATAGAGTGCTTGCGTAGCAGCATAGAGATCCCGGGTTCAAACCCTCTCAATACCAAAAGTTTTTCAACCAGATCACTCCCGTGTTATCGGATAGGCACGTTAAACTGTCGGTCCCGGCTGAAGTATGACAGTCGTAAGGCCCATTGACGGCTTAAATTATATATTCAGGCGGTGGGACCTTCCCGCAAGGGACTCCCCACCAACAAAAGCCATACGAATTTACTTTCTATGGTCAAACATACTTTTCCTATCCCGTACGTGTATAAGTCAATTGTTCCCTTTATTATATTACAGATTATCTATATGTCCTTTAGAGTAGAAACCAGTAATCCCCTCTGATCATGTTGTCTTACAAGAAAGACTGCCTCAAATTTACTCTACTTACAAGGGTTGAACAAGATTTGGTTGAGATCATAGGATTATAGTTATAAAAATGGGATCATAGTTATAATTATAGTCATAAAGATAGGTCATGGATGGATCATAGATAGATCTACTTCATCATGTAGTCATCAGTTTGACTACATCTATGATATATCTATGATCATAGCAGCTATGATCCTATGATCTCAACCAAATCTTATTCAACCCCGTTAAGGAGTAAATTCGAAGCAGCCTCTCTTGTAAGGCAACATGATCAGAGGGGATTTCTGGTTTGAGCGAGATTCCAGTAATAATTCATGTAACAAGTTCTCAAAGGCTGATGACGTACTTCTTCAGTAGTAGTTCACTGATAAATAATTCATATTACTGCTCCTTTTGTTCGTTACCCGACAGGTCTTTTTAAAGGTAGATTCAAATTATACTGTCAGCAGCGGTTGAATTGAGATTAATATCATCTATATGCAAGGAATGCTGACTGTAGAATCTCACTGTAGAGCTCCTTCAGCTGAGTCTCCATCATTATCGATGACGACCTTCAAAATTCCCTTAATTCCCTTTATTCCCTCTCATCAACGCCATTTTGGATGGATTTAGATTATAAATTTTCCCTCATGATGCTATAAATTGTATCTAATCATATACATTCAATGTATTCTCCTTCCTATATCACTCTAGATACAAAAAATCAATAATGAATTAAAATAATTTTGAGTTATATTCCTCTAAAGATTGTTCCAATTTATTCTCTATAATTCATGATCTACAGATAGAATCTATAAGAGGAATGATATTGGATTCGAATTCTATATAACCTCTGAAACTGTTTATCATATCATATTAGGAGAGCGATTTCTGTATATATTGGTTATTTTCATATCTGGTTATTTTATATCTGGCTATTTTCATATCTGGTAATTTATGTTTCACGGATCTCGAAAACTGCTCTAACGATTTTCACAAAATTTGGAAAATAGTAGGCTTATGATATAAAGATTCGATTACACTTCTAGTTTTAGGAATTAGTGAATCTCCTATCCCCTATCTTTGGTAGAGAGTTAGTGGGGAGGATATTTTTAAATTCTTTCCGAAGAATGGACATTGATATGTCCAAACCTCCGCCAATTTATGTAGATGCATAACAATATAATTATTATCTATATAATTTTATTATATTACAAATTGCTTTTTCATATCATATACAGTTCAATAATTATTTTCTTAGTCTATATCATGTAAATTCATCTATAATTTTGCTGTATTGTAAGCTATTGTATATAAGTGTATAAGACAGTATATATTGTAATCTGTCAAAAGGAATTTTTCCAAAAGCTATGAAAGAGACATGTGTTAGACCATTACATAAAGGAGGCGACAAAACAATGCCACCAATTACAGGCCTATTTCACTTATAAGCAATATTTCTAAGATTTTGGAAAAACTGGTAAAGAAACGTCTTGTGAATTACATGGAAAAAAACAACTTACTATCTAGGAATCAATTTGGTTTTCGTGAGGGGAGGAGTACAGAAGATGCGGTATTAGAATTGTCAAATTTTGTCACAGATAAGCTAGAAAATAACAAAAAATGTGCAGCAGTGTTCCTGGACCTAGCAAAAGCTTTTGACACTGTTAATCACAGTTTGCTGCTGAAGAAATTAGAAGCCATGGGAATTAGAGGAGTTCCTCTAGCATGGTTTAGATCATACCTCTGTGACCGGCGTCAAAAAGTCAAAGTTGAAGAACATCTCAGTTCAGAGGGAACGATGAAGTTTGGGATTCCCCAAGGAACAGTTCTTGGGCCAATTCTGTATTTGGCATATGCAAATGAGCTATGTTCAATTAAGATAAGAGGAAGAGTAATAGCTTTTGCTGATGATACGTGTATACTATTTGAAGGAAACACCTGGGAGGAAGTTTTTAATCTGGCACAGGAAGAATTGATCAAAGTCGATAAATGGTTAAGAGAAAATTTGCTTACAGTAAATGCAACAAAAACGAAATTTTTAGCCTTTTCTCTGACAGAACGGACGAGACCACCGGATTCTTCAATAATCCTGCATCACTGTGGAAGCACCAACAACCCGTGTGATTGCCCTTCAATTCAACAAGTCAATGAAATAAAATATTTAGGAACAATAGTGGACAACAAATTCAAATGGGACAAGCACATTAATCTATCAATTACCCGGATCAGGAAGCTTCTCTACAAATTCTATCAACTCCGTAAAATCCTCAACTATGAGACATTAAAAACTGTTTATTTTCTTTAGTGCAATCAATTTTAAGATACGTCATAATTATCTGGGGAGCTACGAATTTTACACATGTTGAACCTCTCTATAAACTTCAAAAACGAATACTAAAAATAATAGGCTTCAAGGAGAATCAATTCCCCACGAACATTCTTTTCAAGGACAGTAAGTACTGAGTGTAAGACAACTCTACATCCAGGCTATCATCACGCGAATGAGGAGAAACAACGAACACATAAGACTGGCAGATCATAACCATCAAACAAGGCAGAGAAACACGTATTCAATAGTACCAAGGATGAACACTACATTTGGGCAAAGAAACTACACATATTTGGGACCAAAAATTTATAATTCAATACCAAGTTACATTAGGGAAGAATTCAATAGACACAGGTTCAAGAAAAGTTTATTTTCCTGGTTGGTTGATATTGGAGTGGAAAATTGTGAAAATTTAGTTAGACTGTAAATATTGAAACTATTTATTCTTCATTCCACTCTTTACTGTTTTTCATTTTTCTAAAAATAACCTTTCTTATTATATCCTTAATAGAACATTAATATTTATTTACTAATTCCATAATTTTGTTTGTTTGTATTATACATTTTTACTAATTTTATTATAAAAAACTTTAATCCATATCAGTGAATGAAGTTTGTAAATAGTAATTATTACACGCAATAAGCAACTAATTATTTATACCCCAACACATATAATAATAGTGGGGTGTATATTTATTCATTGAAATTATCATTTATTCATTGTTGAAACACCGCTGATTTATGTAGTTATATTACAATACTATATTATCAATATTCTAATGTTGCATTCAATCTTCATTGTAATTAATAAGTTTTCATAATATGTGAAATTTGCTGCATAATTGGCTGTTGTACTGTAATTTATTGTAGATTCGTGTATGAACCAGAATGTATTGTAACTTACTTGAATAAATTTGAAAAAATTTGAAAATTTGAAAATTTGAAATCTACATAAATAAAGTACTCAATCAATCAATCAATCCCCAGCGTGTATAACCCATTTCTTTCCCTTATTACATTATAGATAACATATTCATATTTATCATCACATTTTTTTCCAATCAACTTTGTATGCAGGCTTTTCTCCAACTGCTCTTGGGTTGAAACAAGTTGAATAATTGAAGCCTTCTGATATCGATTTCTTATCAGCTTTCATCTCTCATCTTCAACTGGGAATACAGCTCTTTGATGTGCTAGCTTCAAATCATCAAGGTTTGATTCCTTGGTGCATTGTACTACACTCCCTTCTTGATCCTATCTCTCTCGAGGAATGTTGCTGTGCTAGTCTAGAATTTGAAATTCGAGCATGACAGCTCCTCCGAGATACAGCTTCAAAGTTGATTTTATCTTAAAATTTCAGAATTTTTTTCAAAATCTCTTCAATTTCGATGATCTTTAGACTAAATTGTTCAACAGTGTTCATCCATCAATGTTTAATGATTTTCAGTAATCATTGGACTAAATCATTCAACAGTGTTTACTGATTTTAGTGATTTACTGATTTCAGTAAACAATCATTGATGGATGAACACTGTCGAATAATTTAGTCTAAAGATTATTGAAATTGATTACTGAAACTAAATTGTTCAACAGTGTTCAATGATTTTCAGTAATCAATTTCAATAATCTTTAGACTAAATTATTCAACAGTGTTCATTCATCGGTGAATATGCATGGATAATATGCGGAAAAATAGAAGAAATTGTAGTCAATTTAATCATGAAATTTCAGATTTTTCTCTCAAGATCTCCCCAATTTCAATAATTTTCAGACTAAATTATTCAACAGTGTTCATTCATCAGTGTTTAATGTTTTTCAGTAATCAATTTCGATGATCTTTAGACTAAATTGTTAAAAACCTAAAACCTAAAAGATCTTGTGGTCCAGATAACATACCCCCCTATATAATAAAGGGCTGTGGGGAAATTTTGATTAGGCCTCTACACTATTTATTCAACCTGTCCATCCGTAAAAACAAGTTTCCTAGAAGGTGGAAGGAGGCAAGAGTCACTCCGATTCCTAAGGGTGGAAATTAAATGATTTGAAAACTTCAGGCAATATCCAACTTGAATGCAACTGCAAAAGTATTCGAGTATGTACTGTTTGAGCATATTTTCAATAATTTTAAAAACATTATAACGGTTAGTCAGCATGGTTTCCTTAAAAAACGATCAACTGTCAGTAATCTTCTCCTATTTACTAATTACATTTCAAGTCACCTTGATAAAGGCATACGTGTTGATGCAATTTACCTCGATTATTCCAGAGCTTTTGATAAGGTAGACCACAAAATCCTTCTGCAGAAAATGTTTGCCTTTGGTTTCACATCCGAAATGGTTGCCTTCTTCCACTCATACCTTAGTCAGCGTTTATTCTTTGTGTATTTCAATAATATTAGATCAAAATGTTTCACGAGTGGTTCAGGTGTGCCCCAGGGGAGTAATCTTGGGCCTCTTTTGTTCCTTTTACTTATTAATGACATTCCAGAGTGTATTAAAAACAGTAATTGTCTCATTTATGCAGATGATGTTAAAATTTATCGACTATACAGGATGATCAGGACTCTCAGATGTTACAGGAGGATTTGGGCAGGTTGAATGATTGGAGTGAAAAAAACAATCTGGCATTAAATGTGAAGAAATGTAAATTTATTGTCTTCACTAGACAGCAACAGATTTTTGCTGACTACAAATTATTAGATGAACATCTTGAAAGAGTTTATGTGATTAAGGATTTGGGTGTCTACATAGACTCCACTCTCACCTTCAGAGATCACATAATTACATCCTTAATATTTCAAATAAGATGCTAGGATTTATCATAAGAAATGTCAGACACTTCACAGACATTGATTTAATCAAGATGCTGTATTCCCTGGTGAGAGTAGACTTGAGTATTGTGCAGTTGTTTGGAGTCCTTATCAAGAGATATATATTAGTAGTATCGAACGCATACAAAATAAATTCCTCAGATTCATGTATTACAAGAAGTATGGACATTCATGCCCGTATGACTTTTCTATGAGGTGTCTGAGAGTCAGTTTTCAAATTATGTCGTTGAAGAACAGGCGGGATTTCGTATCATTAATTGTTTTATTTAAAATATCTGAGAATATTATAGTGAGGTCTACGGTATAATGGTAGTATTTGACTAGCAATTGTTTTGCTATCCTCATTTTCTTAACACTTTAAATAGCAGATAGTTATTAAATATTCCAGTTGATACATATTTTTTGGACTTGAATGAATAGTGTGTAAATCTAAATCATGAACTGTATATAACCTCTGGATTCTTAGTACTTATTTAGCATTAATTTTGACATAGCATACAGCAATTCAAAACTGTAGTTCTTACATATTTTTGGGACTTGAATTGAGTGTAAATCAAATAATAAACTGTAACCTCTGGACTGTCAATCCTTATTCAATATTTGACTTGAATTGTGTGAAAATCAAATAATGAATTCTATATAACCTCTGAACTGTTTATCATATCATATTAAGAGAGCGATTTCTGTATATATCTGGTTATTTTCATATCTGGTTATTTTATATCTGGCTTTTTTTATATCTGGCTATTTTTATATCTGGTAATTTATGTTTCACGGATCTCGAAAACTGCTCTAACGATTTTCACAAAATTTGGAACATAGTAGGTTTATGATATAAAGATTCGATTACACTTCTAGTTTTAGGAATTAGTGAATCTCCTATCCCCAGAGTGTATAACCCATTTCTTTCCCTTATTACATTATAGATAACCTATTCATATTTATCATTACATTTTTTTCCAATCAACTTTGTATGCAGGCTTTTCTCCAACTGCTCTTGGGTTGAAACAAGTTGAATAATTGAAGCCTTCTGATATCGATTTCTTATCAGCTTTCATCTCTCATCTTCAACTGGGAATACAGCTCTTTGATGTGCTAGCTTCAAATCATCAAGGTTTGATTCCTTGGTGCATTGTACTACACTCCCTTCTTGATCCTATCTCTCTCGAGGAATGTTGCTGTGCTAGTCTAGAATTTGAAATTCGAGCATGACAGCTCCTCCGAGATACGTCTTCAAAGTTGATTTTATCTTAAAATTTCAGAATTTTTTTCAAAATCTCTTCAATTTCGATGATCTTTAGACTAAATTATTCAACAATGTTCATTCATCAGTGTTTACTGATTTCCAGTAATCAATTCCAATAATCTTTAGACTAAATTATTCAACAGTGTTCATTGATTCCACAGTGTTGATTCAACACTTTGATTTGAATCAATTGATTCATTCGAGTTGAATCAATTGATTCAACAGTGTTCTTTGAAATTTTGGTCAAAGGCTTTATTATTGATTGATTGTCATAAGTGTTCATGATTTTCAGTAATCAATTTCAATAATTTTCAGACTAAATTATTCAACAGTGTTCATTCATCAGTGTTTACTGATTTTCAGTAATCAATTTCAATAATCTTTAGACTAAATTATTCAACAGTGTTCATTCATCAGAGTTCACTGGAATCAGTGTTTACTGTTGAATAATTTTAGTCCAATGATTATTGAAATTGAGGAGGTTTTGAAAATAATTCTGAAATTACAAAATCAGATTAACTTCAATTTCTTCTATGCTTCCGCATGTTATAAATTAATATGATAAAGGAAAGAACTTGCTCATGCATGTGGGGATAGGAAATTCACGAATGACGCATCATCACTTCTGAACTACTGGACTGATTAACTTGAAATTTAGCATATAGATGCTCAATTAACCGAGGATGGTTATAGGCCTATTTTCAATTCTTCAAGATTTCATTACGTCAAGTTTTCAATTCAAGTTTTGAAAAAGACCCTTGCGCAGCACGGGTTCCTGCTAGTTTATAATATGATAGAGGAAAGAATTGGCTTATACACGTACGGGATAGGAAATTCACGAATGATGCATCATCTCGTCTCAACTACTGGACTGATTTACATGAAATTTTGCTCATAGATTCTTGATTAACCAGGGATGGTTATAGGCTTATTTAAAATCCATCAAGATTTCAGTAGGTCAAGTTTCAGTTTGTCTAGTTTTCAATAATTATCAGACTCTTATGTGGAGCACTGATTCCCCAGCTTATAATATAATAGAGAAAAGAATTGGCTTATACACGTAGGATATAGGAAATACACGAATAAAATCCCTCGTCAATTCATCACCAATAAGTTGAGTAAAAAGCTGGTAAAAGATATAAATGAATGGTTGGCTTCGAATGACATAATAATCTAAATAGTGGCTGCCAAAGCCAAGCAAATTTTCTCTTATTCTCTCCAATATTCATCTTGAGAGACAAAACTTAATTCTATTAGGTCTCCCTCTGCCTTCTCCCCTATCCTTCCTTTCTCCCATTTTCCTTCTTACTCTTTCTTCTTGGTTTTTAGTTTATTTTTAAGTTAAGTAAGTTTCTTCTCAAATTCAGTGATTTTTCTTTCAGTTTTTTTATTGTTTCCTTTCTCTCAATTAATTTATTTAATCTTTTTTTCCTGAAAATTTAAAATATCTAGATTTTTCAAACACTCCGCCTATGCGCACAGGTTTTTTACCTTGTGGGGACCTTCCTTATTTTTATTGTATTATTTAGTTCAATACTGTGTATTATTATTATAATGTATTTCTAATTTCTAAGTTTTTATCTTTTGTTATTATTTTTAGGGATAAATAAACGATTTTGAATTGAATTGAATCGAATATCATCATCTCTGACCTACTGGACTGATGAACTGATGAAATTTTGCATATAGATTCCTAATATACCGATAATGTTTATAGGCCTGTTAGAAATTCATCAAGAATTTAGTAGGTCAAGTCTTCAGTTTTTCAAGTTCTAATATAATACAATATGTGTATTATATTTAATATAATTGACTTGGAAGAATCGGCTCATACACGTAGGGGATAGGAAATTCACGAATGAGGCATCATCACGTCTGAACTACTGGACTGATTAACTTAAAATTCAGCATATAGATTCTTAATATACCGATGATGGTTATAGGCCTATCTTGAATCCATCAAGAACTCAGTAGGTCAAGTTTTTTAATAATTAGACCCGTGCGAAGTACGGGTAACCTGCTGGTGAAAAATAAAATACGCATGTTCCTAGCGCTCAAGTCTGTACGCACCTTTAAACGACACAACGTGACAACACTGTATCTATAGTACCGTACTTCGGCCACACTGTATTCTACTCCCCTTCCCAATTTGACATTGAGGGATGAATGGTATAAATCAGTTTCAGTTGTAGCTCTGTGCAATTAGCGTGTCTAAGGTGACCGTTTTCGCTATTCCTTATTATGATTAAACTCGCTCATAAATTATGTTCCACGACTTAAAAATAGTTGATTATCATTCTATAATCAATAATCAATCATAATCAGTGATCAGTGTTGTTTGAAATATGATTTTACTACAAGAAACTCATTGTCAAAATTTGACAATTTTTCAGCGAATCTCGGAAACCTGGTGAGTGTTTTTATTGATAATTCAATAATTTATTATTCTCTAAAACAGCTGATTATCGTTCTATAACCAATAATCAATCATAATCAGTGATCAGTGTTGTTTGAAATATGATTTTACTACAAGAAATTCATTGTCAAAATTTGACAATTTTTCAGCGAATCTCGGAAACCTGGTGAGTGTTTTTATTGATAATTCAATAATTTATTATTCTCTAAAACAGCTGATTATCGTTCTATAACCAATAATCAATCATAATCAGTGATCAGTGTTATTTGAAATATGATTTTACTACTAGAAATTAATTGTCAAAATTTGACAATTTACTAAGCGAATCTCGGTAACCTGGTGAGTTTTTATCTGATAATTCAATTATTTTCTATATGCGACCTTTATGTATGCTCATAGATTGTTGGGAGAGATATTTTGATGAGATTTCAATACATAGTAAGATGTTGAGATCGAGTTTTACATTGAAAATGTGATAAATTTGAAGATTGGGTTAACATAACCTCAAATCTTGAAATGCGACAGGTTGCTGATGGAATTTGAAGCTGACCTTCAGATATCAGCTGATATCTCATGACGTGCTCTTTCTATAGTGAGTGAGGTTAACGTTCTGAAAGCAGTATTTGATCAACATTGGTGTTGTTATCCTTGTCTATTATTCAACAAACCACATATCGCTATCCTTTTCTAGATCTGCAACATTGCCAGATCGTTCTTTAATAATGTAGAAATATATATTTTGATTAACAAATCAGGAAATAAAAAATCTAAGAATCCTTAATAGAAAAAACTTTTTTCATAACATGTTTCGAAAAAAACAGATAGCGCTCTCTTTTTTTAGCTCTGCAACGTTGACAGATCGTTTTTGATAATGTAGAAATATATTCGATTAACGAATTAGGAAATTAAAAATCTACGAATCCTTAATAAAAGACTTTCATTCACAACATATTTCGAAAAAACAGATAGCGCTCTCTTCTTCTAGCTTTGCAACGTTGCCAGATCGTATTTTTAACAATGTAAAAATATAGGCTAATCAATTAACAAAATATTCAATCGGCAGTGTAAAAAACTTTTTAAGAATGTCAAGTGACGTTTTTGAAAGTTTAATTGTTGGTATTGGACACATAATTAGTAAACAGGATACTAACTACAGGAAAGCAATTCCAGTGCGAGAAAGATTGGCTATTACATTGCGCTTTTTGGCGAGTGGCGACTCTTATACTAGTATCAGTTATTTGTTTAAAGTTTCCAAAAGTGCGATATCTATTTTAGTGCCATAGATTTGTGAGGCTGTTATAGGTTTCCTGAAGGATAATATACAGGTGAGCAAAGAAAGAAAATTACTAAATATTGTTATTTTTAGATTCCTTTTATTTGTTTACGTTGTGCACTGAGTTGAATAAATCTAGACAAAAGTTAATTGTTAATAAATCTAGACAAAAAAAGTTGCAACCTGGTAGTGACTTGTTAATAAAATATGAACACAAAGTTAAGTTAATGTTCCAAAGTAACACAATTCATAAAATTAGAAATAAATGTATACATCAAAAAAACTCCAAATCAAACAAAGAAACTCTATAGCTTAAGAAATATATAGCTTAGCTTGAGTAATGTATAGCTTAGCTTACATTATAGCTTACATTGCACTAGCACAAACAACAACCAAACAACGAAACACAACAAGTCACGACGACTAGCCTGCTTGAACTGAGGAACTGACGCAGCGCGTCCATGTGGAGCCAACAGGCGGGAGGGGTAGCAGGGTAGTTGCAGACTCAAGTTGCAACTCAAGTTAGCGCTGCAACTCGCATTGCCAACCGGGGTTGGCAACCGCCTTTGATCTTTACCGACTCCGGTCGGAAAACCAAATTTCGATTGCCAACTCGCAAAATCGGTCTCCAACTACGGTTGGCAATGCGAGTTGCAGTTGTTTTAATGCGTGCAACTCAAAATTGCCGATAAATGTCGGCAATCATTGGTTGTACAACTAGCACTACGAATAGCTGAATTTGAGTTTTCAGCAAGACAGCTCATCTGAAGTTTATTTTTAAAATAATTTTTATCTACTTATTTGAGACTTCATTATGAAATTCTCTTTGATTCAAAACATAACTATAAAACATACCATACTATAACCTTAGAAAATAGTAAGAACAGCTAAAGTGAGGTCCACGTTATAATGACAGTGAAGAAAGATAGGAGAGCAACGTTGCCGATCCTCTGTCTTGTCAATGCCTTCTATAGACTGTAGCTGATACAGGTTTATTGATGTAATATTAACTGTTGATGAGCCATCACTCTGTACAACTTCATGAGTGTTTCTTTCCTCGCTTTCTTATTCAGGGTTCTGCTAATGTTGCCACATATTAATTAGAATTTATGATATTGATTGAAATTCACTTATTTTCTTATCAATATTCAATTTGTCCTTGAAATTGATATCAAAACTGAGCCAGCAGTATTGTGACACTTGCTCCAATACTATGTCGTCATAAACTATTTTCGATCTTAAAAATATTTAGACTACAGAAAAGAGCAATCCGCTACTTGGCAGGGCTGAAGTCCAATGATTCTTGTAAACAGGCTTTTTTTGACTCAAATATACTTACGCTACCATCAATTTATATATTCAAACTGTTAATTTTCACTCACAAGCACTTATCTGATCTGAACACAATTGCTGATATCCACACTTATAACACCAGAGGGAGGAATAAACTGTCTTTGAGACAACACCGACTGCATCTGTACGAGAAAATGCCCTCTTATATTGGAGCTAAATTGTTTAACGACTTACCTACCGAGCTGCAGTCCTTGTCTGATATAAAAATTTTTAAGAGTAAAGTGTATAAATTCCTGGTTTCACAAGCCTACTACAGTGTGAAGGATTTTAGTGATAGAAGGTAGCATAGTTTGTAGGTAGGCCTACTCTAGTCTTCCATGTGTGCTTTTTATTGTGTATTTATTATTGTTAGCCTACTTATTAAGACCTGACGTTATTCAACTGTATATTATAAAGTGTACTGTGTTGAATAAAAGATTATCTTATCTTATCTTATCTTATCTTGTCTGGTATTTACCGGTGAATATCACAATTTTCGACTTCCCATGAGGAATTCTGAAATTATAACCCTCGCATATTTCATTCAAAGGTTTGTTTTGGACGAATGATATATTATAATTGATCAATTTCGAGGATAGACCGTATCAGCTATCTTCAACAGAGGATACTGTGACTAGGCAAAGATTCGACAACGCTGTTCCCGTATCTTTCCCCACTGTCATTATAACGTGGACCTCACTACAGAAAACTGAGCAACTGGGTCGATGTCAAACGAGGCAAACGACAAAAGAGAAGGCAGTCAAATGAGGACTGGAAAACTGTTCTCTACGGTCGCAGGTCTCGACTGTCGTCGGTATCGACTGTCGCGCCCCCTGAGCAACTAACCAACAGAATCGTTTGTAACAGCTGTGCCTAGTTGAAAGCTGGGTGTATATTTTTGGCTTCAAAAATTTCTGAAATAACTTAATTTATTCAAAGTGCGGTGATATTAAGTGCAAAATTTGGTATTTTAATCATTCTAAATTCAAAATTTCTAGCTAATATATATTCTGGGGCAGAACTTTAAACTTTAACTTTCCTCAATAAGAACATAACCTATTTTTTCGGACATTCTTTATCAAGATTTGGGAACAGAATAGTTTTGGGCTATGCCTGTTGTTCTATCCCGATCATATTTATATGATTTGTAATTATATCAACGAATAAATAAATAAATATGAACCGAAAACTGGAACCACACACGAAACTGAAAGAGTTTGCACTCGAAACTCTAGTTAAAACTTGAAACTGGAGTTTAAACCGCAAACGAAGTTTAATTAGACAGATTACCGCGCTACAAGCAACCGAATCACAACTGAGAAAACTGAATCTCGTTGCGAGCAACAAACTCATTAGCTAGCTTACACTTCCGCTGTAGTTGGTGGGTGCGCTACAAAGCGATAAAGCGACAAAGCTGCAGCGCGACAAAGCTACAAAACGACAAAGTCTGAGATTTCTTCGCCTCCGCTGACGACGACATTATTCCAATGACCTCAAGCTATTGGGCTCGCTAACTTGTTTGGAGTGTAGCGCCGTTTACTAAAGCAGTAGTTGACTTGACTTCTGTAGAGTCTGTGCTACATATGGATGAGATAGGAACAATGGAGGCTTCAGAATTCACTTTAAACTGTCAGTTTTTTATAGAAATGACATCAACGGTTCTTTTTTTTGTGTAGTTCAGAATTTGATATTGTGGTAATTATTCATATTGAATGAAAAAGACTAAGAAATTGTCAAAAAACCACAGATTTATTGATACTTAGAAGAACCGGTTTCGGTTATTACACCATTGTCAATCTCTGATAAACTGACACTGAAACTTGTTTATCAGAGATTGACAATGGTGTAATAACCGAAACCGATCTTTCTAAGTATCAATAAATCTGTGGTTTTTTGACAATTTCTTAGTCTTTTTCATTCAATATCGACGGTTCTTGTTCAACTAACGCTGACAACGTGGAGTCAATGTGAAGAGGAAGAGGAAGAGGATGAGGGAGAGGATGAGGGAGAGATGAGGGAGAGGATGAGGAAGAGGTTGAGGAAGAGTATGAGGGAGAGGATGAGGAAGAGGATGGGAAAGAGGATGGGGAAGAGGATGAGGAAGAATAGAATAGAATAGAATAGAATAGAATGACTGCCTCTATTTTATAACTGGGAGGGCGAAGTTAGGGCGCAGTCGGCCCTCTCTTACACTTAACCCTCCAATACAATACTAAATTGTAATTTAACAAGCAATACTCAGTAAAATAAAATAAAACAAAACTATATTTTAAATGAAAAAGTGAAAAAAATTAATAATTATAATGATAATAAGTGGAATAGTTGAATAAACTTAAAAGTAGAGCATTCTTAAAATGTAAAATAACAAAGATCTGATGGGAAATAAATACAACATTTTTGACGGAATATATGGATAGGATCGACGGATATGGATAGGATGGACGGATAGGATCGAAGAAGTAAAAAAGAGCAATATGGCTACAAACCTCACAAGCAAAATGAGAAAATAAGGAAATTGATAAATACATCTAGCAAGAAATTAATTAATTTTGAGAGAGAAAAAGAGCATTTTTCATATGTCTTTAGAGTTTACTTTTAAAGTTGAGCTTGATTCTCTTTAAATTACTCTAAAGAAATTGATTTTGAGACTGAATAAATGAATGTATCAATCTATGGAAAATATGAGAGCATGAAAAGAAAGCTCACACACACACACACCTACATGAGGGAGAGGATGAGGGGGATGATGAGGAAGAGGATGAGGAAGAGGATGAGGAAGAGGATGAGGGAGAGGATGAGGGAGAGGATGAGGAAGAGGATGAGGAAGAGGATGAGGAAGAGGATGAGGAAGAGGATGAGGGAGTGGATGAGGGAGAGCACGAGGAAGAGGATGAGGGAGAGGATGAGGGAGAGGATGAGGAAGAAGATGAGGGAGAGGTTGAGTAAGAGGATGAGAAAGAGGAAGAGGAAGAAGAAGAAGAAGAAAAAGAAGAAGAAGAAGAAGAAGAAGAAGAAGAATATGATGATACGAAGAAGAATATGATAAAAAGATGATAGACAAGGATAGCAACAACAATGTTAATCAGATACTGCATTATAACGTGGACCTCGCTGCATCCATTTCGTTGATAAATGGAGAGATGAAGCACAGTCATGACGTCATGACACATAGCTCAATAAAGCTTATTATCTATCTCGTTCCATCAATGACTCTCACTACAGTGAGGTCCACGTTATAATGGCAGTGGAGAAAGATAGAAGTACAACGTTGTCGATCCTCTGTCTTGTCAATGCCTTCTATAGATGGTAGCTTATACAGGTTTATTGATGTAATATTAACTGTTCATTCTCGTTCAAGATAACCAGCTATATTTCATTAAGCAAGAAATTATATTTCCCATTAATGAATTCCTATAATTTAAATGAATTATTTTGTTAATTAATTATCAGTTCAACATTGTTGATAGACGATCTTGCAACAGAGCAAAGCGAGAAAGAGATAGCACCATCCGCTTTGTTGAATGATAGACAAGGATAGCAATACCATTGTTAATCAAACGCTGCCATTATAACGTGGACCTCACTATGGTCGAGAATAACCCAAACAATCATGACAAGCCATAATCTGGAACCTGGAGCTTAGCTGGATGAATTGTGAAGCTAACCATCATTAACGCATAGATTCCGATGGTGATAAAGCTGTATTGGAAGCTTAATGCTCTATTGACACGACTTATCATCACTAAACCATGTTTATATTGGGTGGTGATCCCAATATTCATCCATGGTTATACGTTATAACACAGATAAACTAGTAGTTCTGCGAACAGTAGACCTCGCTCATGAATACAACTTTTAATCTAATATGAGAAGGGCCAGTAAGTACAGTAGGTATTGTCATAGAGAAACCATAGCATAAGTAGATATCCCATGGTATAGGGCGTTTATGTCACAACTTTTACTGTTATCTCAAGCTGATAGTCCATGTAATTCTTTCATATGCAGCTGTCACACAGCTGGTAGTCTCTCAAATTACTGACGGAAAAATGGAATATGCAGTAGGCAATCGTCTCACAGACGATGGTGAGATGGAAAATAATTCTAAATAAGATGGGTATGTTGGTGACAATGACAGGAGGCTGCTAATGATGTTTGTCAAAGTGGATTTAATGTTATGGCTTGTTATGCCTATGCAGAATGTTAATGCTCATAAATCGGTTTCCGATCTCATACCAAAAGAAGAACAAAAGACTTGACACTGTAGAGAGAACAAAAATGCATACAATACAATAATTATTGTGCCTGATAAATTGGAAATTCAGTTAAGTTATTCACACTAATTATGCATTGTTCAATGTGTATGTAACACGCCTTTGTGTATCAAAATAATAAGTACCGTATCATTATTTGTCATTGTTCTGTATCAACAAGACGGTCCCCGTTGCAGGTGTCATTCACACTATCCATACATTGTTTAATGTGTATGTAACAAGCTTTTCTGTATCAAAAAATCTGGTGTGGCGCACTCACACAACTTTCCTTGCAGTTATGAAATTGATCAACTGACGCTAGTGTTCCCGCGCATATCAAATCTACTATTCTAAGATCTGAGACAGCTGGTGACAGGACAATAGCGCTCCAGACACACGGAGTCTGCTATCTCTTCATAGTGAATGATTTAATAGAATCGGCAGTTGCGAACAGTTTGCAATTAAATAATCTTATTTTCTCGCATTTCGAGCTTATTTCCAATTTTAGGTGAAAATGTTACTGAACATAAATATTGTAGAGATATTCATGCTGAATCTTTTCCACTAAATTTTTTTGTTTAAATTGTATCTGAAGCCTGATAATTGAGATTCTAAAATCAAACTTTGCATAGATGGGGCGGTGCTCCTGAAATTTTTACAGATATGTGACTTGTGGCAGTCAATAGACTTATCAATGACCTTTTTAGGTATGAATTTGATCAAAATCGTTGGAGCCATTTTCGAGAAAATCGCGAAAAACCCTGTTTTTCACAACATTTTCGCTATTTCAGCCGCCATCTTGAATTGCATTTGATCGAAATTGTTCCTGTTGGATCCTTATAGTGAAAGTACCTTAAGTTCCAAATTTCAAGTCATTCCGTTAATTGGGAGATGAGATATCGTGTACACAGACGCACATACACTCATACACACACACACACACCACACACACACACACACCACACACACACACACACACACACACACACACACACACACACACCACACACACACACACACACCACACACACACACACACACACACACACACACACACGCAGATACAGACCAATACCCAAAAACCAGTTTTTTGGACTCAGGGGACCTTGAAACGTATAGAAATTTAGAAATTGGGGTACCTTAATTTTTTTCGGAAAGCAATACTTCCCTTACCTATGGTGATAGGGCAAGGAAAGTAAAAAATGTCAGTATCGTATCAGAGTTTATCATTGCTCTGTATCATCAAGACAACCCCTGTTGCAAGCTATTCACTCTACTCATGCATTGTTCAATGTGTGTGTGTAACCAGCCTCTGTGTATCAAAATTGTAAGTTCCGTATCATTATTTGTCATAGTTTTGTATCAACAAGTCTTACCCCGTTGCAAGTGTAATTCACACCATTCATTGTTCGATAATTGTGATTGGTCCCTTGTTAGTGTGACCTTTATCAATTACAGTGGCGAGGTGATTAGTGCCTGCCAATGAAAGCGGTAAGATTCGGCAGCCAACAGTAATTGATTGCTCTTATAGTGACGTTCACGTTATAATGGCAGTGGAGAAAGATAAGAGAACATCGTTGCCTATTCTCTGCCTTGCCACTGCCTTCTATAGAGGATAGCTGATACCGGTATATCTAATGTAATAATAACTTTTCATTCTAAAGTGAGGTCCACGTTATAATAGCAGTGGAGTCGTTACAGAGCAACGTTGCCGATCCTCTGTCTTGTCAATGCCTTCTATAGATGGTAGTTTATAAAGGTTCATTGATAAGCCGTTCATTCTCGTTTAAAATTATCAATTAAATTTTATTAAGCAAGAAATTATATTTTTCAATAATTTCATAATGAATTTTTATGATTAATATGAAATATTTTGTTTATTAATTTTAATTCTACATTGTTAAAAGACGATCTGGCAACAGAGCAAAGCGAGAAAGAGATAGTGCTATCTGATTATTCCAATGATAGACAAGGATAGCAATACCATTGTTAATCAAACACTGCCATTATAACTTGGACCTCACCATAGTTCAAATTGATCAATTATATGTTATTCGTCAAAAAATATGTTTCTCAATAATTGAATAATATATTTCGTTGAATAATTGTATCTATACATTGCTGAAACACAATCTGACAACGTTTCAGAGCTAGAGAAGGATAGCGCGATCTACTTTGTCGAATAATAGATAAGAATAGTAACACCAATGTGAATTAAACACTGCCATTATAACGTGGACCTCACCATAGTTCAAATTGATCAATTATATGTTATTCGTCAAAAATATGTTTCCTAATAATTGAATTAGTTATTTGTGCAACTAGTGCGCAAATTGACAGTTTGCTGCAACGAAAGAAACGTTTTCGCCCCACTTGGATGTAATGAGCTGGTTTACGTGCGTCATATGGAGGCCGAAAGTGATTGTTTTCTGACCAGGCCGGTAAAATTTTTACGGCCCTAGGGCTGTAAAATAACCTTGAAGTCAGCTGATTCTGATTTGATGTGAACGTGTTTACAAAATAGTTTATGAAACGGAATCAGTTTATGCTTCTAGAATGAATAAAGTTTTTGCAATAAGATACTATCATTTTATTTGGATGAATGAAATACAAATAATGAGATATTATAAACTATTCAATTCAATTTTCAGAGTATAATAGAATCTAACCTCAAACCTCCTAGTACAGCGTTTATCATGGAACATGGTGGATAAACGGAATCATTTTATGCTTTTAGAATTCAATAAAGTATTCTGTAATAATATACTATCATTTTATTTGGATGAATAAAATACAGATAAGATATATTATAAACTATTCAAATAATTCTATTTTCAGAGTAGGATAGAACTTCTAACCTAAACTTCCATTGACATTCAGATTGGCCAAATTTCAAGTGTGCTAAAACAGCTGATCAAAAACTTTCCATTGACATTCAGATTGGCCAAATTTCAAGTGCGCTAAAACAGCTGATCAAAAACTTTTCATTCTTTGTGTTTATCATTCAATAATCAAAACATTTATAATAATATCATCTTATTGTCATTTGGAAGAATAAAAAGTATAAACTCAACCTCTTACATAATTGAACATAATCTTTTAGGTTATTTAGACAAATCAGAATAAAAAATAAAAATACTTGGACAATTTCTTGATATTCAGATTACCTCAGATTTGCTAGAGCTATGACCTTCCACTTTTGCTTTCGGAAGTGCTTATAATAGACAATTATTCTCATATATATATTGTTTATTTTCCTGTGTGGCGAAAAATAACGTTCTCACCATGGGCAAAAAATGTTTTTCCGGCTCTCAATCTTTTCTAGTCCTCGGCCTACGGCCTCGGACTTGAAAACCGATTTCGAGCCAGAAAAGTCCCATTTTCGGCCCTAGGTGCGAAATATACTATTACGCCCGAGCCGTAGGCGAGGGCGGAATGGTTTCTTGAGTGCAGCAGAGGAACTTTGTGCACGTATTTCACATTAAGTTTTTCCTACAGTTACCATTGAATATGAAAAGTGGGTAATTATGGGTAAAATTGCCTGAAATGCATCAAATGTTTTTCTATGTAATTTTATTATTGATAAAACCTTAATCCTAAAATCCTAAAGTCCTCGTTGTCCTTGGTTATAATATTTTATGAATAATAATTAGCGCGTTGTGCTTGGTTGCACCTCTGCTCACTATAGCAGCCACAGCAGTCACTGTTACCAACTTCATTTTGATTTTGCTGCACTGTTGCTCCATATAACCTACTAAGTATTTTGCGTTGCCATGTTGCAAATCTGGAGTGCAGAAAAATTTTTCCCGCACTAGAGCGGAAAAGTGATTTTTTGCGTTCTGTAATCAGTGCAGCAATGGCCACTTTTCAACGTAACTGTAGGAAAAAAATATTTAGTTGCATAATTGTATCTATACATTGTTAAAACACAATCTGGCAACGTTTCAGAGCTAGAGAAGGATAGCGCGATTTGCTTTGTCAAATGATAGACAAGGATAGCAACACCAATGTGAATCAAATACTGCCATTATAACGTGAACCTCACTGTAGCGGGTCTCTTTGTGGCAGCGTCGAACACAGGGAGTGTTTTGTGTCCACGTCTAGCGTCTTTGTGGCCGAGATTGATGCTCAAAGTCCCCTCGATGACGTCACGGGAAGGCAACCCGTCCCTGACTTAACGAGGCAAGTTGGTCCTTGGTCCTTCCAGACTCGGTGAGGCCTCATTAATAATAGAAGGTCGGTGGAGTGGGAAGGTCTAGGCTGCAGAATACTTTATAATCATCGGCAGTTTGTAGAGTAAACACAGGCTTGGATGTTGGCCAAAATGCGGTGAAGTTTCTCACTTTAATCTGTCAGTTTACCTCATGTACATAACACAACGCTTCCCGTCCAACCAATCCTGACAGTTTAAAGTTGAACAAATAGTTTCAAACCAACATCTTACTGTCAGTTAACCTCATCTGCGCAATACAGCGTTCCCTGTACAATCAATGCTGACAGATTATTAGTGAAACAAATAGTTTCAGATTCACATAAATCTGTCAATTTACCTTATCTGCTCAATACAACATTCCTTGTTGAACTAATACTGACAGTATTATTCTGAAACTAACCTTTCGAGATCCACATGAAACTGTCGGTGTTTCTCATGTACAATCTCAACGCTTCTCGTTGAACCAATGCTGACAGTTTAAAGTGAAACAAACAGTTTAAAATTCACATTAATCTGTCAGTGTTTCTCATGTACTACCTTAACACACCTCCCGTCCAAACAATACTGACAGTTGAAAGTACTCACATGAATCTGTCAGTGATTGAAACAAATAGTTTCAGATTCATATAAATCTGTCAATTTACCTCATCTGATCAATACAACATTCCTTCTTGAACTAATACTGACAGTATTATTCTGAAACGAACCTTTTGGGATCCACATATTAACTGTCAGTGTCTCTTATTTACGACATTAACGTTTCTCATCTACCCAATGCTGACTGTATGAAGTGGAACAAACAGTTTGAAATTCACATCATACATCTTCTATCTATATATATAAAAGCGAAATGGCACTCACTGACTGACTGACTCACTCACTCACTCGCATAACTAAAAATCTATCGGACCAAAAACGTTCAAATTTGGTAGGTATGTTCACTTGGCCCTTTAGAGGTGCACTAAGAAATCTTTTGGCAATATTTTAACTCCAAGGGTTGTTTTTAAGGGTTTAAAGTTAGTCTTTTAGCATGTATATTCTTCTTCTCCCAATCTCTTAATTATGATTGAAATTTTCCATATCATATGTTACTATAGAACTATCATCTAGATAGAGTACCTCTTCGAAACAGTTGTTAACTGGCAACTAAATTAATAATTTTATCAGGTTGGCATTAAGTTGAGTTGACTTTGTTAGGTTGGCACCAAGTTGAAGATTTAAATGCATTTATCGCGGAAAAATTGATTGGGCACTGCTACTTCAATCCTGGGAATATTATATCACTAGCAGTCAGGCTCGCTTCGCTCGCCCTATCCGTTTAGCCAGACGTTTAGTCTGGATTCCCGAGTGGATCGTTCTAACATATGATAAAAATGATCAAATAATGAAAAATGCAGGCGAGCGAAGCGAGCCTGCTGATCTCAATCCTGGACGATCCAGTCGGGGGTCCAGGGGGCGGAGCCCCCTGGCTAGACGGATATGGCGAGCGAAGCGAGCCTGACGGATAGTTCCTCATATATGTACAACATCGAGGCATCCCATTCAACAATAATGCTGACCGTATGAAGTGAATTATTCTACTCACTTGAACACAGGTTCGAACACTCAATAAAGTTTTGCACTAGCAAGAGTACACTGAGGGCATCAGTGTGTGACGATAGCTAACGATACACAGTGCACAACTCATGCGGGACATAACACTAAGTAGAGCGTGCACTAGGTTGGTGGAGCGGCGCGGCGCGGCGCGGCGCGGAGAATTTTCGACCTGGATTTAAATACATGTGATCAAGTATACCTTGCCGTACCGAGCGGCCGCGTCGCCGCGTTCCTAGTGCACAGAGAGTAGGTCGGAAATTTTCCGCGCTCAGGTAAGGCTGTACAAAGGCTAAAATTAAACTTTCTACTGGTGATATTTTTCAAAGTTTTTCAATATGTATGTCATCAAGCTATCAAAATGAAAACGTTTTCTCAGGAAATAATTTTTTGTCCCACTTGGATGTAATGAGCTGGTTTACGTGCGTCATATGGAGGCCGAAAGTGATTGTTTTCTGACCAGGCCGGTAAAAATTTTACGGTCCTAGAGCTGTAAAATAACCTTGAAGTCAGCTGATTCTGATTTGATGTGAACGTGTTTACAAAAAAAAAATAGTTTATGAAACGGAATCAGTTTATGCTTCTAGAATTGAATAAAGTTTTTGCAATAAGATACTATCATTTTATTTTGGATGAATGAAATACAAATGAGATATTATAAACTATTCAAATTCAATTTTCAGAGTATAATAGAATCTAACCTCAAACCTCCTAGTACAGCGTTTATCACGGAACATGGTGGATAAACGGAATCATTTTATGCTTCTAGAATTCAATAAAGTATTCTGTAATAATATACTATCATTTTATTTGGATGAATAAAATACAGATAAGATATATATTATAAACTATTCAAATAATTCGATTTTCAGAGTAGGATAGAACTTCTAACCTAAACTTCCGTTGACATTCAGATTGGCCAAATTTCAAGTGTGCTAAAACAGCTGATCAAAAACTTTTCATTATTTGTGTTTATCATTCAATAATTGAAACATTTATAATTTTATAATAATATCATCTTATTGTCATTTGGAAGAATAAAAAGTATAAACTCAACCTCTTACATAATTGAACATAATCTTTTAGGTTATTTAGACAAATCAGAATAAAAAATAAAAATACTTGGACAATTTCTTGATATTCAGATTACCTCAGATTTGCTAGAGCTATGACCTTCCACTTTTGCTTTCTGGAGTGCTTATAATAGACAATTATTCTCATATATATATATATATATTGTTTATTTTTCTGTGTGGCGAAAAATAACGTTCTCACCATGGGCAAAAATGTTTTTCCGGCTCTCAATCTTTTCTAGTCCTCGGCCTACGGCCTCGGACTTGAAAACCGATTTCGAGCCAGAAAAGTCTCATTTTCGGCCCTAGGTGCGAAATATACTATTTCGCCACACTGCACAGAAAGCAGCTGTTTTCCAGTCCCTATGTAGATCTGAAAGACCTTGTTTGCAGACGACTCTCGTCTGACGTAAGAAACATGTTTCTTTTCCGGTCTAGGCCAGAAAGTGTTCTCTTTCCAGCCGCTTGGAAGTCCGTAGTTAATAAGTCATCCGCTAGATTGGGCGAGAGTACACTTTCTTCATCAAAGTCGCCATGATTTCAGTTCGAATTTAGAATCAAACTGGTGATGCCATATATAACACGTAAATTATATATACATATGTAAAGAGATATTTATGATTTTGTATTATTTTCTTATTTTTAAGTTAACACTTGTATTTTGTTTAAATTTATTGTTCATCACATTTGATTTGCTCTTTATTTGTGATTGTTTTTTTAAATGGCGAAATAAATGATTTGATTTGAAAAAAAAATTACTCAGAAAACTAATTCAGCAGTTCAAACCGGCGTGAGCCAGGTTGGTTTCTATCTATTTTAATTTATGGTTTATTAGTACGAAAGGACTTTAAAATTAGAAACATTTTCTGCTAATTTGGCAGAAAAGTGTTTTAAACTTAGAATTTAATAATGTACAATATACAGTTAGTATATGTTTATACGCTTCGCAACCATTTTTATTCAATTATTTATTGTTGATTAGCGCATTCCAAATTTTCAAAAATGCTTGAAGATGACGACGCCCATGATATTCCAAGTGAAATTTTAAAAGAATCTGAAATCCTGACTGCAAATCTTCTACCATTAAAATCAAGAGATAGGTACAATAACAAGCATTCTTTATTTATTTTGTCAGCAATACCTGTAGTGTGGCGAAAAACATCGTTTGCACCACGGGCAAAAATGTTTTTCCGGCTCTCAATCTTTTCTAGTCCTCGGCCTACGGCCTCGGACTTGAAAACCGATTTCGAGCCGGAAAAATCTCATTTACTGCTCTAGGTGCGAAATATACTATTTTCAGATCATTCCTTCCTGAGATATGAGCGTCTGTAGTTTGAATTTTTGGGGCAGAACATTTCAAATTTGGTTAGAGATAAATCTATGAGATTTAGAGGATATATTCTTTGTATTGTTGATTGAAATTTTAAAAGAATCTGAAATCCTGACTGCAAATCTTCTACCACTAAAATCAAGAGATAGGTACAATAACAAGTATTCTTTATTTTGTATTATTTATTTATTTTGTCAGCAATACCTGTAGTGTGGCGAAAAACATCGTTCGCACCACGGGCAAAAATGTTTTTCCGGCTCTCAATCTTTTCTAGTCCTCGGCCTACGGCCTCGGACTTGAAAACCGATTTCGAGCCGGAAAAATCTCATTTACTGCTCTAGGTGCGAAATATACTATTTTCAGATCATTCCTTCCTGAGATATGAGCGTCTAAAGTTTGAATTTTTGGGGCAGAACATTTCAAATTTGGTTAGAGATAAATCTATGAGATTTAGAGGATATATTCTTTGTATTGTTGATTGAAATTTTAAAAGAATCTGAAATCCTGACTGCAAATCTTCTACCACTAAAATCAAGAAATAGGTACAATAACAAGTATTCTTTATTTTGTATTATTCATTTATTTTGTCAGCAATACCTGTAGTGTGGCGAAAAACATCGTTCGCACCACGGGCAAAAATGTTTTTCCGGCTCTCAATCTTTTCTAGTCCTCGGCCTACGGCCTCGGACTTGAAAACCGATTTCGAGCCGGAAAAATCTCATTTTCTGCTCTAGGTGCGAAATATACTATTTTCAGATCATTCCTTCCTAAGATATGAGCGCCTAAAGTTTGAATTTTTGGGGCAGAACATTTCAAATTTGGTTAGAGATAAATCTAAGAGGATATATCCTTTGTATTGTTGATTGAATGAAACGAAAATTTTCTCAAAATATCAATTTTCGAGAAAGTTATCCAATCGACCAAAAATAACTTCTAGTCAAGTTATTTTTAGTAAATTGAGAATTTATATTTTTAGAAAATGTTAGTTTTATTCAATCAAAAATACCATGAAGAATATATCCTATGAATCTCATAAGGTGCGAACAGACTTTCGCTCTGCACCGCAACCGAACGTCACTCGAGCAGATCGATTGATGATCGACCGGGGAGCAAGAGTGGAACGCGAGAAGAGCTAACATCTCCCGTAACGTTCATGATCGGTGCGTGTACAGAGCGGGGGCGGAGCGATTGCGGATCGATGGCGGAACAAGGGCGGAGCGTGCGCGGAGCGGGTTGGAGGCGCGTATATCTGTACGCAGCTTTAGATTAATCTCTAACCGAATTTGAAATGTTTTGTTTCAGAAAATTAAACTTCAGGCGCTCATATCTCGATAAGTAATGATCGGAAAAAAATACTTCTTGAGAAAACTTTCCCATTTTGATAGCTTGATGACATACAAATCGAAAAACTTTGAAAAATATCACCAGTAGAAAGTTTATTTTTAGCCTTTGCACAGTCGTGAAACTTCGTGAGAGCTCGGCTATTTCCGATCTCTGCTTTAGTAAACAGCCTGCTGTTCTGTCGTCTTCAAGTTTACATTCTAATCAAAAACTCACGAATACCGTAAGTTAATGGGATGCACCAATATTTTCTCTTTTTCCTTGATAGTTCCTCTTTCTCTGCTTCATCCACAACTGCCAAAAATAACATTTCTTCATCTGAGTGATCCATCACTCACGTCTTACCATTTTATCACAACCTCAAATTAGAACTGACTTCAACAACTATGTCTCAATTAATTCAAATCGCAATTGGCAAGTCTACATCACGACTAACCAGTCCAAAACGGAGCTGCGGCGAAAGTGCAAGCACATTCATTTTCCTACAGTTACGTTGAAAAGTGGCCATTGCTGCACTGATCACAGAACGCAAAGAATCACTTTTCCGCTCTAGTGCGGGAAAAATTTTTCTGCACTCCAGATTTGCAACATGGCAACGCAAAATACTTAGTAGGTTATATGGAGCAACAGTGCAGCAAAATCAAAATGAAGTTGGTAACAGTGACTGCTGTGGCTGCTATAGTGAGCAGAGGTGCAACGAAACACAACGCGCTAATTATTATTCATTATATATTATAACCAAGGACAACGAGGACTTTAGGATTTTAGGATTAAGGTTTTTATCAATAAAATTACACAGAAAAACATTTGATGCATTTCAGGCAATTTTACCCATAATTACCCACTTTTCATATTCAATGGTAACTGTAGGAAAAACTTAATGTGAAATACGTGCGCAAAGTTCTTCTGCTGCACTCAAGAAACCATTCCGCCCTCGCCTACGGCTCGGGCGTAAAACGTTTCTTTCGGTGCAGCAAACTGACACTTTGCGCACTAGTTGCACAAATAACTATTTCCGCTCTCCTGCGCGCCGCGCCGCACCGCTCCACCGACCTAGTGCACGCTCACCTTTATAATTTGTTATCAACTATTATCACAACACCCTTGACAACTCTGTTCTTGACCCTCTTAACGACTATCTGGCATTGCACACACAAAGCTATAGATTTACCGGAAAATTTACAAATTTACATCTAGACCATCACAATGAAGAAACTTTATTGACCGATCGAAGTGAGGTCTAAGATTCAAGTCGACGGTTTGGCATTTCTCTTAATGTTTAAATGTTTGAATGTTTTTAATGTTTATATGTTTCAAATCAAATCAAATCAAATTTATTTGTTTGAACAAACAATATATAAAAAGATATAATTGAAACAACACTCACATGGACACGCAGGTCTGTTTGTGAGTTGTTTGAGTTCGTAATTACATTATTTAAATTATTATAACTTGAGAGAAATTCCTGGAAATTAGATTTGGCTAGGTACATTGTATTGAAAGGAAAAGAATAACTTGACTAAGGAAGTAAATTGAATTATGATATGTTACATAATAGAAATTATTATTCAATCATAGAAATATTGTAGCACAACTACACACATACAACTCACACATACAGGGAGGGGGATGACAGCCACACACATACCACACACATACACACACCAACATTCTAAAATGGATGTTAAATGCATTAAAATTCATTGGTTGATTACTGATGGAGGTAGAGAAGATGAAAATTGGAAGCTCAAAATAATAAATATATAGAGGAATAAAATTTGTATGTTTTGTTTATATGTTTATATGTTGCGCATTTACGACGAAACGCGGTAATAGATTTCCATGAAATTTGACAGGTATGTTCCTTTTTAAATTGCGCATCGACGTATAAGGTTTTTGGAAATTTTGCATTTCAAGGATAATATAAAAGAAAAAAGGTGCCTCCTTCATACGCCAATATTACCGTAAAAAACAGACTATAGAATTATTCATCATAAATCAGCTGTCTAGTGGACTATAATACTAACCGTTCAAAAACATCGAACATATCTTGAAAATGTATCTTTCCATTAACGTTAGTAGACAGTTGCAGCCAGACCTGATAACAGCGCTCACATTCACATTCCGGGACGACACGTCACGGTACGATAGGACAGGAAGCTCTATATTTATTTAGGATTTTTTCTAGACATTTTAAATTGATAAATTATTCATTAATTTTTGAGAAAACATAACAACAGGTCAATGTAATTTACTGAGCGCGAGGTCTACTGTTCACAGAACTACTAGTATGTCTAGGTTGGTAGCAACATAAAGGAAGTAAATGCTCTTATTTGATACATAATTTATATTACTTATTCAATCTGTGGTGGCAATCAGTCGAAAACCCCATTATTTTGAATCAAAATTCCAGAGATACAGCACTGTATCAAGCCTCTTCGCGTCTCAAGCCTCTCACTTCTCACCTCTCATTTGGTAGAGAGTTAGTGGGGAGGATATTTTTAATATTCTTTCCGAAGAATGGACATTGATATGTCCACAGCTCCGCCAATTTATGTAGATGCATAACAATATAATAATTATCTATAGTTATTATATTACAAATTACTTTTCATATCATATACAGTTCAATAATTATTTTCTTAGTCTATATTATGTAAATCATCTATAATTTTGCTGTATTGTAAGCTATTGTATATAAGTGTATAAGCCAGTATATATTGTAATCTACATAAATAAAGTACTCAATCAATCAATCAATCAATTCTCTCCTACATGGAGATCTACCTATTTCAATCACATTGTAGGATCACATTACACAAAGACAGAATCTCTTCTCAATCTCAATGATGCAATAACCGTTGGTGAACAATGAGTGATCGGATTCAAGCGAGTAAGCCGAGGAATCTTCACACATTTCACAAGGAGGAGTTACTTAGAAGGCTACAAGTAGCGAGAAGCTACTTATGATAAGTGAATGAGTTTGTTCGGGCCACTAGCGCCCGGCTTAAGACTGAACGCAGCCTGAAGTGCCGTTGTGTTTCGCATATTGCCTAGGCTAACAGCTGAAGGCGTAGCAAGATCTTTTGATGGCTTGAAACTACTGTCGCTTTGTCACCTTGCACTTACCTTACTCGTTTGAGACAGAGAAAGAGAGAGAGTGTGTGAGAGAGGAGAGAGAGAGTGTGTGAGAGAGGAGAGAGAGAGTGAGAATGAGAGAGTGAGAGTTGGGGAGAGAGATTACCTTCTCAGATTTGTTTCATGGAACTGAGAGACAAGAGGGAATTCAGATTCAGATTCAGATTCAGATTCCTTTATTCATGTGTTCAACAAAACATAATTCAACTTACGTTCTAGCGTTAAAAATAAATACCAGTAGCGGTAAAATGACATGGTGAATCATATAAAACCAATGAGTTCTACAATAATATTGAGGAAGAATAATGATGAAAAATGCAAAAGTTAAGGTACTACTGTAATGTTTTCACATGAAACGGTGGAGTTTGGACCTTAAGAAGTCCATTCTCAGAGAGGGTATCGAGGATACCCTCCCCTTCAGCACTTGACTGTAACAATGGGAATGGGAGAGAGCGAAAGAGAGAGAGAGTAGGAAAGAGAGAGTGTGAGTTGGGGAGTGAGCGGGAGATAGAAAGTAAGAGAAAGACAGATTACCTTCGCAGACTCGTTCCATGGAACTGAGAGTCGAAAGCCGGTAAAGGCATATAGCTGAGAGAAAAATGATGAGGAAAAGGGGGAAAACGAGATAGAGAGTAAGAGAAAGAGAGAGTAGGAGAGATTCCCTTTGAAGAGTCATTCATTGGAGCTGAAAAACGGTTGCCGAAAAATGCCTGCTGTTAAGAGAGAGAAAAATAGAAGAAGAAGGAGAAAAAGAGTGAATAAGGAAGAGAGATTAGGAAAAATAAAGTGAAAATGGGTAGATCACCTTCTTAGACTTGTTTCTTGGAACTAAGAAACTTACACCGAAGACAGTGTATAGCTAAGAGACAAAGAAGGGGTTAGAGAGAGGAGGAGGAGGAGGAGAAGGAGAAGGAGAAGGAGGAGGAGAAGGAGGAGGAGGAGTAGGATGAGGAGGAAGGAAAAGAAGAAGAAGAAGAAGAAGAAAAAGAAGAAGAAGAAGAAGAAGAAGTATGCCTGTTGTTAGGAGAAACAAATATAAAATGAGGAGAGAATGATGAAAAGAAAGAGAAAGAGACAGTGTGAGAGTAAGCGAGAGAGTGAGTGTGTGTGACTTGATCTCCACCTTCCAAACTCCACTCGCAAACAGTTTTGGCGCAAAGTGACGCGTCTTTTGAATGGAGGGCGAGCGTAGACGACGTCGGAGCACCAAGCTTTGATTAAACAAGTTTCTGCAAGTTTGCCAAGGTGTTGGAAATGTGAGATCAGATCACCCTCTCTCAAGACTATATTGAAAATATTCTCCCCTGTCAAAATCTAAACGACAATTCTCAACGATTTCCTGCCTATAGTGAGGTTCACGTTATAACGGCAGTGGAGGAAGTTGGGAGAACAGGGTTGCCGATTCTCCACCTTGCCACTGCCTTCTATAGAGGATAGCTTATAACGGTATATCTGATGTAATATTAACTGTTCATTCTCGTTTAAAATATTCAATCCTATACCATTAAACGAGCAATTTCTGTTTATATGTTTAGATGTTCAGATGTTTGAATGCTTAGATGTTCAAATGTTTGTATTTCACCGGACCAGAACATAGTATTATAATATAATACTTCAATTATATAATAAAATACTAATATATATAACTTGTTTTATAATATAATACTATAATATAATACTTAGGTTTATAATATAAAAATTCGATTGCACTAGGTCTCATCCCTGGGAAAAGTCGCTGAAGGACATTAAAATGATCTATTCATCCTTGGAAAAACAGCTGATAATTTCGTCGTCTGTTGATGATGGGAGTGAGTGAGCGAGTGTATGTGTGTGGGACTGAGACAAAATTATGACTCAGCTGTTGAACTTTTGTATCATTCAATCTTACCTTATAGTACCGGTTAAATTTTAATTTTGATTAATTCCAGTACAACCAATCAGATAGGCCTAAGCTATATTTTTGAAATGGTCTGATTTGGTTCACGTGAAATTAATCAGGATTAGAATTTAACATGCTTTTGTGAGAGAAATTTTTGCATTCCTCTGGGAATTAATCTCAATCCTCTGTGATTAGATAGAAGCTATCTGAATGAACTATAAATATATTATAACTTCTTCTTTCTTGATGATTATTTCCAAACTAGAAATGCATGATATCACATATATCTATGAATTATGAAGAGATGAAATACAACCATATTTTTTGTAATGCATTTTTAGAATATGTTCAACGAGATTTGCCAAATAATATGAATCATCCCTGATTATCTATGGTAGAGTCGGTAATATATTTGCAGTTTCATGAAAAAATAGAAAGATGAAACATTGAAACAAATAATTCATATTTCATCCTCCTATCACATAATTATATCCATGAATTATAGAGAGATGGAATACAACCATATTTTTTGTAATGTATTTTTAGAATATGTTTAACGAGATTTGCCAAATAATATGAATCATCCCTGATTATCTATGGTAGAGTCTGTAATATATTTGCGGTTTGATAAAAAATAGAAAGATGAAACATTGGAACAAATAATTCATATTTCATCCTCCTTCAACGGTTCGTATTTATATAGATCCTTTATATAGTGTCACATTAACACACCATACAATTAGAGTAATTGAGAATTTCACTACCAGCGCAACGAATTAGGCATAATTAATGGCTTAATCCGCGAGGAAAAGCTTGAAAAAATCGGATCCAGTAAATTCATGCTTGGAAAAATCGAAACAATCGACAACTGATTCCGATTATCACACTTCGGAGAATTCGGTTTTCCCCCGGGGAAAATTGGGAGTTTAAATATTTTCAGTATTTTTTTTCCTGTAACGGATGCGGGGGTAGAGGGGGATAAATAAATATATGTAGTATACAGGAATATTCATAGGAGGAGAGACGTATACAGTAATATTGTATTAGATGGTGAGGGGGCAATATATAGTACACAGAAATTTTTATAGGGGGAGAGACGTATACAGTAATATTGTATTGGATGGCGAAAGGGCAGTATATATAGTATACAGAAATATTTATAGGGGGAGAGACGTATACAGTGATATTGTATTGGATGGTTAAGGGGCAGTATGGTAGTATACAGAAATATTCATAGGGGGAGAGACGTATATAGTAATATTGTGTTAGATGGCGAAAGGGCAGTATATATAGTACAAAGAAATATTTATAGGGGAATATTGTAATACAATGATATTGTATTAGATGGTTAGGGGCAGTATATATAGTACACAGAAATATTTATAGGGGAAGAGACGAATACAGTTATATTGTGTTAAATGAAAAGGGAGCTGTATATATAGAACGTTGACGCCCCGAGCGCTACAGAGATAGGATTCAATTTTTCGAATGAATATTCCAGCAAAAAAACGACGCAAAATAAAACGCGGGAGTTGACGGCTTGCTCAATTAAGCTTCTCGACAAAGACTTGGGCTAATGCGATGGCGATAATTGCACCAACCCTGGATAAAAAGAGAGAAACAATGGACTGTAAATTGAGGCGGCTGTGAGATATAAATTTGGCCAGAGAAAACTTCTGTATCTCTAGATTATTTATTCTATGTGCTGACCAATCGTATATTATAAGGTTACCATCCTGCCTCTCGCAATTCTAATTATAACAGGTATCTTCCTCTCTTTTTTTCTCTTCTCCAACACACCCAATGTTTTTCGATGTTTTTCAATGTTTTTCGATGTTTTTCAAAGTTTTTCTAGTGTTTTTCAATGTTACTTCGATGTTTCTCGATGTTTTTCAATGTTTTTTTTATTTGTAACATTTTATTGTGTTTCATTTGTTTCGTAATTCTTTGTAATTTTGTTTTGTCTTGTTTTGTGTGTTTTTAATTAATTGAAATTTAATCTAGTGAGGTCCACGTTGTAATGACGGTGGATAAAGATAGGACAACAGCTTTACTGATTCTTTGCCTTGCCACTGCCCTCTATAGAGGATGGCTGATAACGGTCTATCTGGTGTAATATGAACTGTTTATTACTGGTAAAAATAATAATTTAAGAAATAAAACGCTCCTTGCTATGATAATAGCGCAGTGATAGATATATCATAGATGTAGTACAGAGTTGAATTTATTTATTTATTTATTTCATTGACAATTATCACAAATCATAATTATATTAAATATAATATGATTGGGCGAAGACAACAGGCATAGCCGAAAACTGTCTTCTCCCAAATTTTTACAAATAAAAGTTTCAAAAAAGAGTAAGGTTAAGATTTCACTTTCACTTCAAAAAGTCCAATTTCCACTTCAAAACTAATGACTAAACTGAAAATTTTGAATTTTGATATTTAAAACTGATAAAAAACAAAAATATTTCACTCGAATCTCTACAAATTGGAAATGTTTGAGTAATTTTGCAAAATTTTGAGCCAGAAAAGAAACACAACTTCACTATTAACACAGCTGATATAAAATTATGATATAAATTATGGAAACAGCTGAATATTTCTTTTACAAGAATAATTCACTAGTAAATTTTATTAGGAATCGTATTTGAATTTTTGAAAACCACTTGTCTGTCGCTTGGAAATTTTGGTTAGTCTTCTTGAATTCAACTTATTGGAAGGGAAGGTGGTCTTGTAGTACATGATTTCGATACAGAATTTCAAGAGAAAATGAATGGCAAAAACCGAACATCGATTTCTCGAACCGTTTCAAAGTTATTTACATATAAAGATACCAATAAATCATACAAAAATGGAATTAATGGATACATAGAATACATATTTTTAAGGCTAGTAATGAAACTAGTTGATGTGTGACAGAAAAAAAGTAACCTTGATATATTTAATTGTGGTCCAATAGTAACATAGATATACAATGTAGATTAAACACACCAATAAGAGTAGATGGAGATAAATAAAGATAAAAAAATCATGTTTTTGCAGTCAGGGGAGCTCGAAACGTATAGAAAACTTGAAATTGTGGTATCTTAATTTTTTTGGAAAGCAATACTTTCCTTACCTATAGGGTTAGGAAAGTAAAAAACCAAGGTAACAGAACCAGTCAAGTGACAATATTATCTATTTCTAGATAAAATATCGGGGCACCGTGCTTCGCTTGTTATTAATTTATGAACTATTGATAAACAGAACACAATTCTTTAAAATGATTGGGGAAGGACTAACAGGCACAGCTCAAAACTGTTTCTTCCTCGAATTTGAATTTATACACTAGAAATTGTACAGAAAGTATGTTCCATACTCTTGAATTCAGGTTCAATTTTCAGTCCAAACATTATTTAAGAACAAAAAAGTCATAATTTAGATTATTTACAAACCAATTTAATAGCAAAAAACACTCACTAATCACTTGAAATTGTCATATTATAATATGATTAACTTTAGAAATTATGATATACATAGTTTAGAATGATTATCATGTCATGTCAAGAAATCAGATTATTTTGATCGAGTCGATTAAAATTTCTAGATAATATTTCTCGCTAATTGATTTCACAGCTGGAAATGATTATGTTTCTCTCCCACACACACATCGTCTGTTTCGACAGACGACGAAACTATCATCTGTTTTTCCAAGGATGAATAATTATTATCCTGTTCTTGTCCTTCAGCGAGTTTTCCCAGAGATGAGACCAAGTGCAATCGAATTTTCTATCCTGTTTTTCCAAGGATGAATAATAATTATCCTGCTCTTGTCCTTCAGCGAGTTTTCCCAGGGATGAGACCTAGTGCAATCGAATTTTTATATCATAAACCTACTACGTTCCAAATTTCGTGTAAATCGTGAGAGCCGTTTTTGAGATCCGTTGGACATAAATAACCAAATATAAAGAAATGTGAATAACCAAACATAAAAATATATATACAGATATACAAAAATTGCTCGCTCAATAAAATAGGATAGAGATAAAGATGAACCAGTACAGTAGCGGAAGAGTAATTCGCACGACCACTTTCGCACGCGTAGGCGCCGACACGGAAAACGAAGCGATTTACGATTCGCAAAAATTGCCACCACCGCCATAATTCCGCCCTTAATTAAGCGTCATTTGTTAGGGTTTGAGCTTTAATTGCGGGGCTTTAGACCACCAACCCTCTCTCCCAACTTTTATCAGCGTTTATCGCCGCGGTGGTATTTCGGGGTTTCTTCTACGCAACTTTTCCTCCGTTTCGACTACTTGAGAGTCGACCAAATTGTTCCGCAGCAATCCATCAAGCCCCCAACAGCGGTTGAATGCCTATTTATTAGGGTGGCCTGACAACGCTGTGTCTTGTTGTGCGGTGGAAAAAACAACTAAACATCCCACGGTTACAATGTGATAATTATAATTGTTTTGGAATGCTGAGTTGCAATATCCGTCTCAGATACGTGACAGTTGAAACACAGAGAAAATAATATAGCATAAGGCCAGGCGCACATCAGTTAGTCAAGACAAGACAGGATCAGACACGTTTAGTCACAATACTTCAAATTGTTTCTTATGACGCAACTCATCTGATTAGTCATTGCAAATAGACATGACAACTATGTGAAGTATTGTGACTAAACGTGACTAAACGTGACTAGTCTTGTCTTGACTAACTGGTGTACGCCCAGATTGATGATTGTTTTGCAATGTTGAGTTACAATATCCGTTTCAGATACGTTTCAGTGTGTGTGTGTGTGTGGTGTGTGTGTGTGTGTGTGTGTGGTGTGTGTGTGTGTGCGCGCGCGCCTGTGTACACGATATCTCATCTCCCAATTAACGGAATGATTTGAAATTTGGAACTTGAGGTCCTTACACTATGAGGATCCGACCCGAACAATTTCGATCGAATGCAATTCAAGATGGCGGCTAAAATGGCGATAATGTTGTCAAAAACATCGTTTTTCGAGATTTTCTCGAAAACGGCTCCAACGATTTTAATAAACTCTATACCTAGAATAGTAATTGAAAAGGTCTATCAATTGCCACAAGTCCCATATCTGTAGAAAATTCAGGAGCTCCGCCCCGTCTGTGCAAAGTTTGATTTTAGATTCCCAATTATCAGGCTTCAGATACAATTTAAACAAAAAATTCCGAGTGATAAAGATTGGCCATTAGAATCTTCACAATTAATGTTCAGTAACTTTTCCACCTAAAATTGAAAATAAGCTCGGAATTTGAGAAAATGTGATTATCCAATTGCAAACTATGGGCAACTGTTGATTCTATTAAATGATTCACTATAAATAGATAGCAGACCTCGTATGTCTCCAGCGTTATTGTCCTGTCACCAGCTGGCTCAGATCTTTGTTTATAAGTAGACTTGAGATGCGCGACAACACTAGCGTCAGGTGATCAATTTTCGTAACGGCAAGGAAAGTTGTGTGAGTGCGCCACAGTCATGAAGCTATGTGACGCTGGTAGTCTCTCATACTGTGCCGCTCTCTCATTCTCAGCCGGCCAAAACAATAATGATGGACAGTAGTCGGCAGTAATCGGCTTGAGTTAACAAACGCAAGATATCTTGCAGTTTTCCTCATGATACGTATATCGTATTAGTCAATGTAGAGGAATCCCTAGTATCAATTATTTGAAAAGGTTATCAAAATAATTTTAGAAGCATGCAAAATACACACCCGGTCAAAACAGTAATGATAGACAGTAGTCGGCAGTAATCGGCTTGAGTTAACAAACGCAAGATATCTTGCAGGTTTCCTCATGATACGTATATCGTATTAGTTAATGTGAGGGATTTTAGAGGAATCCCTAGTATCAAATTATTTGAGAAGGTTATCAAAATAATTTTAGAAGCATGCAAAATACATTGAATGGTAGAGGAACTCACCCAAATTGGAAAGAGGTCATTGTTTGCATATTCTCTCACCTGCGAAATGAAAATCTTCATTACTACAAGATCATAATACTATTTTATCATAGTAACAGTCAACTATAGTGAGGTCCACGTTGTAATGGTAGTGTTCGATTGGCAATGGTATTGCTATCCTTGTCTATCATTCAACAAAGCGGATAGTGCTATCTCTTTATTGCTTTTCTATTTTGCTATATCGTCTTTCAACAATGTATAATTGATAATTAATTAACATAATATCTCATCTTATTTATGTAAATCCATTATGAAATTATTGAAAGATAATTCCTTGCTTAATAGAATATAATTGATAATTTTAAACGGAAATGAACAGTGAATATTACATCAATAAACCTGTATCAGCTACCGTCTATAGAATGCATTGGTAAGACAGTGGATTGGCAACGTTTTTCTATCTTTCTAAACTGCAATTATAACGTGAACCTCGATCCTGATTAATAATATTGTGTATCACTGAATCAATCAATTACAATAAATGAATGAAATTATATCTCTTCTTGTAGCCTATCGTATTTTATCATGCTCATTATATCTGTATTTTACTGTTTCTGTACAAAAATACAGATTTAATTAGAATAGCATCAGCTGATGAAATGTGGAATGCATGAGTTCGTGGCGCATAGGTCTGTACGCAGCTTTTTTATAATTATCTGTTTTCATTGAAGCAATTAAGTATATCCAATAATTTCAAAATTTTTTTCCATAATTAGGATGAAATATTTTGTTAATAATTTATTAGTTCTATATTGATAAAAGACGATCTGGCAACAGTGCAAAGCGAGAAAGAGATAGCGCTATCCGCTTTGTTGAATGATAGACAAGGATAGCAATACCATTGCTAATAACGTGGACCTCATTTTAAGAGCAATCAATTACTGTTCGCTGCCGAATCTTACCGCTTTCATTGGCAGGCACTAATCACCTCGCCACTGTAATTGATAAAGGTCACACTAACAAGGAACCAATCACAATTAACGAACAATGAATGAATAGTGTGAATGACACTTGCAACGAAGTCCGTCTTGTTGATACAGAATAATGACAAATAATGAAACGGTACTTACAATTTTGATACACAGAGGCTGGTTACACACACACATTGAACAAGGATAGCAATACCATTGCTAATCAAACACTGCCATTATAACGTGGACCCCAGCACTTTTCAATCAACTCTTCAATTGTGCTAAATCATTGCAGATCTAGTCCACTCAAGAGATGAAGGAGAAAATTGATACTGCAAGGGAGAAAAGATCTATGATAGAAACTAAAAGTAAGGAAACGGATCTAATTGAATGCGTTTATGGGAAATTTACATTCGCTTATAGGGGAAAAAGGGAAGAAACGTGGCTCTTTTAGGGATGCTTACAGACAGTCAAAGCTGAGTTCGACCCTTCACGTGTAAGGGAGTCATTAAGTACACCCGCTCCCTCCACCCCTAGGGAGACAAACTACACCTGCTCCTCCCTCCCCAACAGGGAGACAATCCCTATCTGCATTGTGATTCCTTGGGAGGCGTAGCAATCCCTATATAATTCCAGATAAACCTCTTGACGCAGGATATAAAATGCAGAAGCCGATAAGGGTTGATCTCAGGCTCGAAAGATGCTGCACCACTGGAAACAGACTTTGCCAAATTGAGGGGTTGGTGGTTAGAACATTGGTGAAAAGTTTATTGGAATGGTGTAGTTGAACGAGCGTTGGCGAGTTCCTACTTTTGACTCAGGGACAAAATGCCAAATTTAGAGCTTGGTGGTTCCATTGATAAACAGTTTGTTGTAATAGTATTAAAATCCGACTAGAGTCAATGTCAATGTTGTACAGTACATCCGTTCCCTAATGAAATATAAATACACATATATCGTCAAATACTACAGTTGTAGGATTATTGTAGTTAAATGTGACCTGTATGGTCATGAAAGCATAATCCTGTACCAAATAAAACTGTAGAGTTTGACAATTTTTTTTTCAATTAATACTTGATTGTATTTGTATATGAATAAATAGATAAATAGGACAAAGGTAGCCCAGCTCTCGAAAATTTCCGTTTATAATGTGAGTTTTTGGGTGTTTTCAATCTATCTGTGTCTTGTTTATCCTGTTTCAATCTATATTATAAATAAATAAACAAATATATGTGTGTTTTTATTTCATTGTAATAGTATAGTTGACGAGCGTTGGCGAATTCCTACTTTTGACTCAAACCCAAAGATTCCAACATTGATGGAGAGTTTGTTGTAATAGAATGATTGAACGAACGTTAGCGAGTTCTCACTTTTGATTTTAGGCCGAAATCGATGTTTCCATTCGTCCTTTTGAAGATGTAACAGGATCAAATTTGAAGTGCATTAGGGAAAAAAAAATTATCCAGCTGACTACTGATTTGTGTTTTGGGAGTTATCATAAAGACTGTCTGTCCTTTTTGCGTTGAAAATTGATTTTGATTGTGACTTATCTACCCATACAAAGTGAATGAAATGTACCTATAATACATTCAATTAATATATATTTTTTACTTTCCTTGCCCTATTACAATAGGTAAGGAAAGTATTGCTTTCCGGAAAAATTAAGGTACCCAAATTTCTAAATTTCTATACGTTTCAAGGTCCCCTGAGTCCAAAAAACTGGTTTTTGGGTATTGGTCTGTATGTGTGTGTGTGTGTGTGTGTGTGTGTGTGTGTGTGTGTGTGTGTGTGTGTGTGTGTGTATGAGTGTATATGCGTCTGTGTACACGATATCTCATCTCCCAATTAACGGAATGACTTGAAATTTGGAACTTAAGGTCCTTTCACTATAAGGATCCGACACGAACAATTTCGATCAAATGCAATTCAAGATGGCGAAAATGTTGTCAAAAACAGGGGTCTCGTGATTTTCTCGGAAACGGCTCCATCGATGTTGATCAAATTCATACCTAAAATAGTCATTGATAAGCTGTATCAACTGCCACAAGTCCCATATCTGTGAGAATTTCAGGAGCTCCGCCCCATCATTGCTAGATTCCCAATTATCAGGCTTCAGATACAATTGAAACAAAAAAAATCAAGTGGAGTATATTGAGCATGAAAATCTCTACAATTAATGTTCAGTAACATTTTCACCTAAAATTGAAAATAAGCTTTTAATTCGAGAAAATGTGATTATTCAATTGCAAATTATTGTTGATTCTATTAAATCATTCACTATGAAGAGATGGCAGACCTCATGTGTGTCTCCAGCGTTATTGCCCTGTCACCAGCTGGCTCAAATCTTTGAATAGTAGACTTGAGATGCACGGGAACACTAGCGTCAGGTGATCAATTTTCATAACGGCAAGGAAAGTTGCGTGAGTGCGCCACACCAGATTTTAATGTATTCCAGATACATCAAAGTAAACTATGATGTTCTTTCGATACAAATGTAATATTGAAAGTTACGGATTTCAAAATCATCACAACAGTTCATGAGCAAGTTCTCCACCTCAAGGGGCTCAAAAATTTAATCATGGTCTAGTTGAGACATTTTTCTTGTAATCATGAATAAAACTCAAAAATAATAATGTTTTAATAGTACATGAGTGGGTTCTCCAGCCCAAGGAGCTCAATAGATTTAATCACGGTTGAATCAAGACATTCCATGTGCAATCTGGAGTTAGAGTCAGAAATAATATTGATATGTGTGCAGATGCAAAACCCAGTACTTGGTGCCACCTATCGGGAGTGTTGAGAACTACACTAGTAGGCGTTCCAATCCACCAATCAGAAGAGAGTATGGGGAGCTGGGAGGCGTGGCTTGCTGTCATTGGTCTGTTATTCTTATGCCAAGAATTTGGCTCTCTCTATCGTTCCCGCACACAACTACATACTTTCTTCCTCTTTCTTTCTCACACACTCTCTCACTCTCTCTTTCTCTCACACACTCTCTCTCTCTCTCTCCCTCACTCACTCTCACTCTCTCTCTCTCTCTCTCTCCTCTCCTCTCTCTCTCTCTCCTCTTCTCTCCGCTCTCTCATCTCTCTCTCTCTCTCTCTCCCTTTCCAGTAGTGTGGTGATTGGTAGGATATTATTGTATATGAGTGTGCCAAAAATTTTTTTTTTTGAAATTATAACTTTTCAAAGATAAAATTTTATTAGAGTGCTGGATTAACGTTGTGATTTTCTCACGGTATCGGAGTAATTTCATGATGTCATTCCGCACATTACGTATTTAAATTCTGATATTTCCTCTATTGTTTTCAAACGTTTTCCTAGAGTACTTAGAATTGTTGTAAACGCAAAATCATCATAAAAAATCAGTTGAACGTCCATTCTGTTGCTGAGTCGTCTACTCTGATCGAGGGAATTTTCCTATATTCTGTCTTTGTAGTTGTATTCCTTTCTCGTTCTATTGAGGGAAATATTGTCGTCCCACCACGTCCTTTGTAATTTGGTATTTTTTAATGCATGCCCTGATACCTATTTTTGAGCCTGGTTCGGTCGACTTGGAGACCTGAACAAGAGACCGCTTTCATCATCTGTAGAGTACAGACATGTTTTTGAGCTTAATTATTTATTGGCCTGATTGAATAATGTCTTTTCCGGACAGTTTTTTATTCTCTCCCGGAGACTAAAATTATATTATTGGGAATCATTTATCCGATCAGTTTTGAAATCGCTAATCCTTCTATTAAATTATTAATGGCATAGTTATTTCCATTCAGAGCGGTTGACTGCTGCATTTTATTATTATTGTATTACTATGGATTAGTGACAGTCGAAAACCCATTTAAGGGTGAGTAATGAATATTTTCTAGTATTGTTGTATTGTCTTTATTTTAATAATTTTGATATTACAGGTAACAACCTCTGATTTAACAATTCTTCGTTTTCAAATATTTCACAGAATTTTGTAGTCTTACATCTGAGATGTATGACGATATACTAATGTAAAAGGAATTGATACTAAATGGAGTATCTTCCTATTCTTCATTTTATTGGTAGAGTCATTTATATCTCTGACCTTTTATAATTGTGGGTAAAGTTTGGAATACTCACTGGTAACTCTGTTCATCATTCTTTTAACTAGTAATTTCTTTTCATAATCTCATTCATTATAGATTTCAAATTCTACAATATTAAAACCTATAATATTCATCTAATTTTATATTTAATGTAAATTGTATGTATTGTATTCATTAGATGATTTCTTGAGAAATCATTCATTGAATGCAATATTTAGTATGTTATTTATTCTAGCATTACTAAGTAGTTGTGACTTGTGTTGCATGTTTTTTTTTTGTGTGTGTGTATTCTTGAATACTCATTCGAGGATCGTGCTGTATATATGCCTTGCTGTCAAACGAGGGCTTACGAATTCGCCGACTGAGATGGCCGGTGATATCGGACATCTGACATTGCCGTGCGGGGCTGAAAGACGATCTTCGATCTGACGCCACTAGCCCGATGCCTGGAGGCCATCACCCTTCATCCTCACCCATCACCCTTTGGACACAGGACTCGAGGACGACAGATCTTAGATAAGTACTTGATACCCCCCCACTACAATATCAGATGTGCCCCGTAAATTTGGTCTCTTAAAGACGTATTATGTTTGGTCTCTTAAAGACGTATTATATTTGGTCTCTTAAAGACGTATTATACTTGGTATCTTAAAGACAGATTGATTATTCTATTATCCATGTGAAGATGTATTTTGTAATATTCTCTATTTTATTCTCATTATTATAAGAGCAGTCAGTCAACCGCATATCAGCCAAGACCCTCTAACCACTAGAATTAGGATCACATTATTGATCAGATAAAAATCCGCAGATCTCAGGGTCTAGCACAATTTCAACAACTAAGCCTTCTCCAACAAAATCATTTGTCACCAGGAGACCGGCTTATGAGTGGGTGAGTGAATGAATCAGAGCAATTTCGCTTTTATATGAATCAAGTTCATTTTTAGAGAACCGACAATCATTAATGTTGAAACACCGCCGGTTTATGTAGTCACATTACAATATAATATGTACTCAAATTGTAATCAGTCCTCATTCTGATCAATTATTCCCAATACTCTGTGAGATTCGTTGAATGATTAACTCTATTTTTCCATTTATTATACATCAGTGTATAAGCCGGAATAGCTTATATTATTATTCACATGAATGAAGAACTCTAATCCAATATACAAGTATAGTGTTGATGAGGATATTCTTGAGTATCATCTCCCAAGAATTGATCCATTACTAAACAGAGTAAATACAGAGTAACCTATAAAGTTCTATCGATTCACATATAATAATACTTGTAATAAATTATCACAAGTAGGAGATTTGAAAATCAGTACAATAAGCATGAGCGAGCTCTCCAGTCCGGGGGCTCACTAGTATATTATAATTACCAAATCTATCACAGAATTTCATACACAGTGGAATATGTCATCGATTAATAAATAAGTCCTGTACATCCTGAACCCTTCTGATCAACACAGATACAAAATTCTTAGTATCTATATATATAAAAGCGAAATGGCACTCACTCACTGACTGACTGACTGACTCACTCACTCACTCACTCACTCACTCCCATAACTAAAAATCTACCGGACAAAAAACGTTCAAATTTAGTAGGTATGTTCAGTTGGCCCTTTAGAGGCGCACTAAGGAATCTTTTGGCAATATTTTAACTCTAAGGGTTTAAAGTTCGTCTTTTAGCATGTATATTCTTCTTCTCCCAATCTCTTAATTATAATTGAAATTTCCAAATCATATGTTACTATAGAACTATAATCTAGATAGAGTACCTCTTCGAAACAGTTGTTAACTGGCAACTAAATTAATAATTTTGTCAGGTTGGCATTAAGTTGAGTTGACTTTCTTAGGTTGGCACCAAGTTGAAGATTTAAATGCATTTATCGCGGGAAAATTGATTGGGCACTGCTACTTCAATCCTGGGAATATTATATACTAGCCGTCAGGCTCGCTTTGCTCGCCATATCCGTTTAGCCAGACGTTTAGTCTGGACCCCCGACTGGATTTTCCTAACATGATAAAAATGCAGGCGAGCGAAGCGAGCCTGCTAATCTCATTCTTGGACGATCCAGTCGAGGGTCCAGGGGGCAGAGCCCCCTGGCTAGACGGATATGGCGAGCGAAGCGAGCCTGACGGCTAGTAATGTATATTTGGACTGTACATTTAGGTAATTATTGTGAGAGTGTTAACATATCCTCATTTAGACTATTTTATTATCAAAATTAAGGAGACAAACAGTTTCGAGTTCATCCTGTTGATTTTCTCTCAATCATTAATTTATTCTATGTAGTAATTTATTGTGAAATGAAATTAATGGGTTGATAGAATTGGCTATCTTGGAATTCGCTGACTTCATGTTAAAATGTCATATGAATCAAAACTGCTCTGTTCATATGGTATTGATTCATATGGCGATACAGCTAATTCCGAGTTAGTCAATTCTATCAACCCAAATGAATGAATGAATAAATGATAAATAGACAAATGTTTATTTCTCAATAAAACTAAAACTACAACATAAATTACAGAAAATATTAGATAGTTTACAATTACATACAATAATTTGTTTCAGAATTTTTTTTAATGTGTCTTCTACATGTTTAGTATTTTCTGTGTTGAAATTGACCTACTCCACTATGGCGAACCATGTTCTCGAGTGGGTTAAATAGCAAATGAATGAATAAACCAGGTAGTGGTTTATCTATTCATAGGGCCAAACAAGTTGCAATGGAGTTAACTCCAGATTAACATGAAGTTCCTTCTCGAAACAGTTGTGGAGTTGCTAGGAGAGCTCTGAATAATTCGAATAACAATTATTACTCTCATGGGAAAGTTTTCTCTCACTACAGTCTTCGAGTTACTCAGAGTTTATAACTATGTGAGCTTAGATTACAATCCAACAATCATCAAACTTGACTAGTTCTTATTGCATCAAACACGCTTAAATAAAAATAATTAACTCTATTTTTGATGGATCAGGAATGATTACTCAAGTTTGATTATCTACAGCTATTATCCTCACTAGCTAACATGTATCTTGTATCAATCAAGCCTCTGTCACAAATGATTGGAGAACTAGCAGGTAACCCATGCTCTGCAAGGGCCTAATTAAAACTTGACAAAATAAAATCTTGAAGGATTTAGAATAGACCCTTAACCATCCTCGTTGAATTAAGAATAAATATGCAAAATTCCAAGTTAATCAGGTGAGTAGTTCAGACGTGATGATGCGTAATTCGTGAATTTCCTATCCCGTACGTGTATGAGCCAATCCTTTCCTCAATCATATTATTGAAATTGAGGATATTTTGAAAAGTACTCTGAAATTTCAAGACCATATTAACTGTGAAGATGGATCTTGAAGGAGCTGTCATGCAAGAATTTCAAATTCTAGAATTTCTTATACTGTACGTGTATATATAAGCCAATATTCTTACCTTAATTATTTTAATAAATAAAACTACAGTAGAACGTCGATAATTCGGACTCTGGCAAGAAATAAAATTTTTACTGTGCGTTGTACACATGTTGCTGTAAAAAAATACGATACAGTACTTTAAAACGTGTTTTTAATGTATATACAGTACCTTATACTCTACCAACCAATAATTGAATACTGTATAAGCAAATTTAACAGCTTTGTTTCTTGAATAGTGCGTGCTGACCGTTTTTTACTTTCCTTGCCCTATTACCATAGGTAATGAAAGTATTGCTTTCCGAAAAAAATTAAGGTACCCCAATTTCCAAATTTCTATACGTTTCAATGTCCCCTGAGTCCAAAAAAGTGGTTTTTGGGTCTGTATGTGTGCGTGTGTGTGTGTATGTGCGTCTGTGTACACGATATCTCATCCCGCAATTAACGGAATGACTTGAAATTTGGAACTTAAGGTCCTTACAATATAAGGATCCGACACGAACAATTTCGATCTGATGCAATTCAAGATGGCGGATAAAATTATGATAATGTTGTCAAAAACAGGGTTTTTCGCGATTTTCTCGAAAACGGCTCCAACGATTTCTATCAAATTTATACCTAAAATAGTCATTGATAAGCTCTATCAACTGCCACAAGTCCCATATCTGTAAAAATTTCAGGAGCTCCGCCTCATCTATGCAAAGTTTGATTTTAGATTCCCAATTATCAGGCTTTAGATACAATTTAAACAAAAATTTCCAAGTGGAAAAGATTGAGCATGAAAATCTCTTCAAATAATGTTTCGTAACATTTTCACCTAAAATTGAAAATAAGCTCGAAATTCGAGATAATGTTATTATTTCAATCTCAAACACTGTTGGTAACTGTTGATTCTATTAAATCTTTCACTATGAAGAGATAGCAAACTTTGTGTGTCTCCAGCCTTATTGTCCTGTCACCAGCTGGCTTGGATCTTTGAATAGTAGACTTGAGATGCGCGGGAACACTAGCATCAGGTGATCAATTTTCATAACGGCAAGAAAAGTTGTGTGAGTGCACCACACCAGATTTTTTGAAACGTAATTTCGATAATCCGGATAATTTGATAATCCGGATGTGGTCCGGTCCCAATTAATCCGGATTACTGACGTTCTACTGTAGTTTTGTATCAAAGTGTATATCATGTCTGTTTATCAATCCAGCTTTCTGTCCCCATACTTGAAACATTCCAAGCTGACAAATTTGTATCTTGTATCAATCCGGCTTTGTTACATGCGCCCCACGAGCATTCCTTTGAGCATCCCACGCTATTTTCCAGTCTGAATTTGGCTTTCAAACTTTGATATCTCGCTCCAACACACTTGGACACAATAATTAACAGTGGACCACAATCTCAGGGACACAATAAGCAAGAGAAGACCACAATCTCATTCACATGTTGACTGGGTTCACATGATCACAGTGCTGACTAGATGAAATTCACATGATGAGTGGATGAGATTCTCATGTATGGGGTTCACACGCATGTGAGTTCCAAGTATCACACTTAGAGTACAGATAGGATACCGTATGCCATGGCTCAACCGCAACTGAGAAGATGATGAGACGAATCCTTGTGACTTAATGGAATCTGACCTCTGGACTCTTCGACTGAGTCTCCTTCGGCCTCTGACAATGGGTCAAGCTTCCATTAGCGACGTAACAAAGCCTTTTCTGGCTTAACCCTACTTTAATTGAATCCGTATCTAGTAATCTGCAAGGCCGTGGAGATAGGATGGCAACGGAGAAGAAATGCCTGTGAAGTGAAGGGTGGAAAAGAGAAAGCTGTGAAAAGTGGAGAATGCGGAAAGTGGAAGTAACTCTTGGGATTTCTGAGAATAGTATCGGATGCAGGCATGTGAATGGAACTCAAAGAGAGAGAGAGTGAGAGAGAGAGGGAGTGAATGAGAGAATAAGTGAGCATGAGGAATAGTATTAGATGAATGCATGTGAAAGGAATATAGAGAGAGAGAGTAAGAGTGGGAGAGAGTGATTAGATTAGATTTCTTTATGTATGCTACAATATTTACTGGCTTATACACCAATTTAAATTAAATGACGATAACGCTAGTTATTCAACAAATTTCACAAAGTATAAATAGTTGATCAATGAGAATAAAAATATAGAAATGCAATTGGAATAACGTTAATAAAATAATGTGATGTAACTTCATAAATCGGCGGTGTTTCAACAAATAATTGTCGATTTTTTAAGAAGGATATAAAATATCCTTCCCATTATCATACGACTGGGAGAGAGAGAGATTGACTGATTGATTGATTGAGTACTTTATATATGTAGATTACAATATATACTGGCTCATACACTTATATACAATAGCTTACAATACAGAAAAATTATAGACGAATTTACATAATATAGACTAAGAAAATAGTTATTGAACTGTATATGATATGAAAAAGCAATTTGTAATATAATAACGATAATAAACTATAGATAATTATATTTGTTATGCATCTACATAAATTGGCGGAGCTTTGGACATGTCAATGACCATTCTTCGGAAAGAATATTACAATAATATCCTCTCTACCAAAAACGAGAATAAGTGAGTGAGGTAAATAAGTGAATGAGAGAATAAATGAGCATGGCTTACACATCAAAATATTATGTGGCAAACTGTCGAAGGGAATTTTTATGTTAAATAGATTAAAAGTTCATTGTTGATAAGAATGTTTTAATTTCAGTGTATTTTGCTTATCTTCATTCCCATTTGTATTATGGTGTTGTTGCCTGGGGTAATGATACGAATGTAAATAAACTATTTGTGTTACAGAAACGAGCAGTAAGGGTCATTGCTAATGTGAATAGTCGTTTTCACTGTGTAGATTTATTTTTAAAATTCAAGATTTTGACAGTACCAGCTATTTACATTCTTGAATGTCTTATGTATGTAGAAATTAATTTAGCAATTATTTCTGTAAATAGCAACGTTCACAACCATTACACTAGAAATTCTGAATCGCTTATAGTGAACCAGTGCAATTATGCAAATACATTGAACTGTTTCAAGGAGTTCGGTATAAGAGCTTATAATAAGCTTCCTGCACATTTAAAAGAGCTAGAAGTTGGTAATTTTAAATGAGCCATAAAAAAGATGTTAATAGAAATATGTCCATATAGAAAAGAGGAGTTTCTAATTTGAGGGTATATTGTTTGATGTTTGTATGCTCGTGTTTGTATTCTTATTTCTTTGAATGTAAATACTTTTTATTCATTATGTTTAATCTATGACGATGCTATGCATTTGTATAAATGTTTTCTGCAATAGAGAAATCTTGAAATCTTGAATCTTGAAATGTTGAAATCATGATTTGTGTTCTCGTTTATTTCTGACTTTTTAAAGAATTTCACCTACAAAACACTGTGTAACAGTGTTTGGGGATTCAGCTAAGTACTCTCTGTCCATCTTGTATACTCAAACTACAAGAAACCGTACTCTCCACTGTTAAATTCCTAATTAGAGGGCTATTATTCCTGTAGAAAGCTGCTGTATACAATTTTCCTGTAAACAGGAAGAAAACAGGTTGAACGGTGTTTATATTATATACATGTTCCTGTATACAGAGTAGACACAGGGTGAACGTTATACCTTCAGCTCAACTACTATTGTTGAACTATAGAGCGAGTTTTGATAGTCAAGACAGACGTTGAGCGGCTTATTCTGTGCATCTATAGTAGGGTCCATGTTATTATGGCAGTATTTAATTAACAATTATGTTGCTATCCTTGTCTATTATTCGACAAAGCCGAAAGCGCTATCCTTCTCTAGCTCTGCAACGTTGCCAGATGATTCACCTCATTACCCACGCACAAGTCTAGAGCTCATGTGGGCATCACCCTCAGCAAAATTATATGTAGAAAAGTAATTTATATTTGTCATTCATTTATCAATAAATAATTTTCATTTCAAAATAAAATCCCGTTTATATTTGATTTGCCCAGTATATAGTATTGTAAAGGTGCGTACAGACATTCGCTCTGCTCCGCAACCGAACGTCACTCGAGCAGATCGATTGATGATCGACCGGGGAGCAACAGTGGAACGCGAGAAGAGCTAACATCTCCCGTAACGTTCATGATCGGTGCGAGTGAAGAGCGGGGGGCGGAGCGATGGCGGAACGAGGGCGGAGCGTGCTTGAAGCGGGTTTGAGGCGCTTATATCTGTACGCAGCTTATTATATGGTATTTCATTCTGCAAAATCCTCTTAATTCTTTTAATGACTTCTACCAAGTGAGAATGGACAACTTTTTCAAACTATAATTTTTCAACTCCGTTTAAGTCTAGAATGGCCATATTGAGCTTATCGATTTTTCTATTTCCCACAAGGCTGACTATGTTGCCTATTGCCTGTGTATTGTATTTATAAGACACTAAATTTTACACCTGTACACATGTATTTCCACGTTATTTTATAATAATTGTATTTTAATAATAATTGATATTATATTGTATTATTGACGTTTCCAATTGCCATTTTTATGTGCTGAAAAGAATAAAAGCATTCTTATTATTAGAAATAAATAAACAACAGTTGAAATTACTGTTGAAAATTTCTCTCAAGTTACACGACAACGAAATAAATTTTCAAAACTTCTTGAGTCGTCTCAAGTGAGTCTTGGGAAAATGTAGAATGAAGTGTGGAGCCGCAGACATAGGAGAGTTTGAATAAAGTGTGGAGCCGCAGAGGTAAGGGAGCTTGGCGGATGTTGTAATATTGTGGATATGCGAGACGAAATTCAACCTTCAAATACAATTTTCATTTATATCGACAACCGTATATCTCAGGTTTGAAGTGCAGACCGGATCGGAACGTAATAACTCGGGATCATACAGATACAGTTATATTAAGCTGGTGAAAAGTGTGTGACATAATATACATTCCTCACTCTCGTATTCGGATAAGAAGGAAATGGAAATCTAATAACGCCGCAGTTTCGCTGTGATATAGTTCCCCATGTTTGAGCCCTTCGAAACATTGAGACAGGTATAAGGAATTGAATTCCCTGGGAAAACATTGCCGCTGATGATTGTTATGAAAATGATTTTTCCGAATGCTTCTCCTCTCCAAACAGTCGCATAATAACGGGTGCTCGATTTCAGCGTCTCAGAAATTCTCGTAGCTCCGAACTCCCAAGAAATCCAGTAAGGATTCAACAATGATATCAATACAGCTGTGCTTCTAGAATATTGAGTTTGTTTTTTGATCCTGCAAAATTATTTCATTGATATTTGAATATTTCCCATTTTAGTGATAATAATGTGAAATAGTTCCTCTATATTTGGTTTTGAAGCATCGAAATTAAAAAATCTACTTTTTCTAAGTTTAATTAAAAAATTACAAGTTTAAGTTTGCTGGCTGTCCCAAATTATTTAGATCTATTATAATTTACATTTTTATTATGCATTATGTATGTATCATTCATGTTTTGTAACTATGTAATTTTGGCGAAATAAACATTCTTATTCTTATATATATTCTTATTCTACAACTGCGCGTTGTAAAGAAAGAATTAACATACTCAATTCTCCTCGTAAAACAGCTTATTTCAGAGGAGAATCTACTTTTCGCTCGCTAACCATCTGCATATGCACAGTAGATTTTCTTTACACTCGCTAATCATTCGCGCATGCGCAGAAGAGTTTCTTTACGCTCGCTAATCAGCTGATGATAAGCAGCTCGCCAAAAGACAAACCACTCTCGGTCAGATCTTAACCTAAAAAGTCGGTAATTGTACCGATTCTACAGCCATGATGGATATCAGTGTAGACGAATTATTATTATAAACTCCGCCAGATATAAGTGATTTAACAGGTTTGTGCAGTTTTAGAAAAAATGTTGTATGTAATTCGCGCGTAATGCTTCTTTATCGCTCTTGCAAAATTATCACGCTCTGCTTCGCGTCGCTTGGTAACTGTTTTGCGCGAGCGATAAAGTCGCGCACTACGCTCTTAATACATGAATAGCTATTGTGAAAATAATTAAGGATTGAAAATTTGATGGTCGAACAACTACAAGACCTTACCTATTTCGGTCTATGAATTGTACCCTTATCTGAATTTGGGAGAGGAATACCACAAGGTTACCTTATCTTTTCTCTCCCTATCATTTTTATCCCTTAATAATCCTCAATGCTTTTCATTTGACCCAAGCTGACCGTTTTGGATAGAGTTTCTAATTATCAATGAATCAGTGGTTTTTTGACAATTTCTCATTCTTTTTCATTCAATATGAATAATTACCACAATATCAACTTCTCAACTACACAAAAAGTAAAAGATAGAATTTCACTTTACTGCTTGTGTGTTCTTGAAGAGCACGGGTGATAGTCTACGACCCGGTTGCACAAAACCTGATTAAATTTTAATCGTGATTAATTCCACGAGAACAAATCAGAGGAAGCTGTTTTCATCAGAAATCATGTCTTCTCGGATATAATAAATTAGTCTACGAATTTTCAAAGATATCGGGAGCTTTCAGGTGGGCCGTCCACTAGAACCGTTTTCGTCCGAACTAGCATCGGCCGAAAACTACCGAACGCGACCGAACGATCCCCCAACAAAGGAAGGAATAGATGCTCGTCCATTGCAACAGGTTCATACGGCCGTCTCCGGCCGATCAACTTTTCGATCTGAATTGAATGGGATTTTCCGGCTCTATCCGGCCGAACTAACTAGTCAAGCTGAGACAACAAAGTATTCCTAACCTAAAATTGTTTCACAGTCTTGTATTTGGAGTTGTTCTGTTTTATAAAGTTGTAACTATGAACAATGAAAAGTTGTTGAGTTTTGTTCAAGAGCATGTTCTATTGTTGAATATGAGAGACAAAAGATATCATCGTTGTGATGTTGGAAGGAATCTGTGAACAAAGATTGCTTGATAATGGATAACTAATTTGGTGGATATTCGTTGGAGGTAAGATTATTGTAATGAATAACTAATCAAGTGGATATTTGCATATTCATTTTTCAAAATCTCAATATAATCATTGTTTATGAAAAATGTTGGTGGCTATGATAGTAGTTGATTCAATAATTGGCAACTAGACTGACGTGAACGGTTCTAATGGACGACCATATTCGGCCGAATTAACGGCCGGCAGATTCGTCCGATCCAACGGCCGAACGATCGGTTGAATAAGGTTCCAGTGAACGGTTCACCCCATCGATTTTCATTTATATCGACAACCGTATATCTCAGGTTTGAAGTGCAGACCGGATCGGAACGTAATAACTCGGGATCATACAGATACAGTTATATTAAGCTGGTGAAAAGTGTGTGACATAATATACATTCCTCACTCTCGTATTCGGATAAGAAGGAAATGGAAATCTAATAACGCCGCAGTTTCGCTGTGATATAGTTCCCCATGTTTGAGCCCTTTGAAACATTGAGCCAGGTATAAGGAATTGAATTCCCTGGGAAAACATTGCCGCTGATGATTGTTATGAAAATGATTTTTCCGAATGCTTCTCCTCTCCAAACAGTCGCATAATAACGGGTGCTCGATTTCAGCGTCTCAGAAATTCTCGTAGCTCCGAACTCCCAAGAAATCCAGTAAGGATTCAACAATGATATCAATACAGCTGTGCTTCTAGAATACTGAGTTTGTTTTTTGATCCTGCAAAATTATTTCATTGATATTTGAATATTTCCCATTTTAGTGATAATAATGTGAAATAGTTCCTCTATATTTGGTTTTGAAGCATCAAAATTAAAAAATCTACTTTTTCTAAGTTTAATTAAAAATTACAAGTTTAACTTTGCTGGCTGTGCCAAATCATTTGGATCTATTATAATTTACATTTTTATTACGCATTTTGTATGTATCATTCATGTTTTGTAACTATGTAATTTTGGCGAAATAAACATTCTTATTCTTATATATATTCTTATTCTACAACTGCGCGTTGTAAAGAAAGAATTAACATACTCAATTCTCCTCGTAAAACAGCTTATTTCAGAGGAGAATCTACTTTTTCGCTCGCTAACCATCTGCATATGCACAGTAGATTTTCTTTACACTCGCTAATCATTCGCGCATGCGCAGAAGAGTTTCTTTACGCTCGCTAATCAGCTGATGATAAGCAGCTCGCCAAAAGACAAACCACTCTCGGTCAGATCTTAACCTAAAAAGTCGGTAATTGTACCGATTCTACAGCCATGATGGATATCAGTGTAGACGAATTATTATAAACTCCGCCAGATATAAGTGATTTAACAGGTTTGTGCAGTTTTAGAAAAAATGTTGTATGTAATTCGCGCGTAATGCTTCTTTATCGCTCTTGCAAAATTATCACGCTCTGCTTCGCGTCGCGTGATATCTGTTTTGCGCGAGCGATAAAGTCGCGCACTACGCTCTTAATACATGAATAGCTATTGTGAAAATAATTAAGGATTGAAAATTTGATGGTCGAACAACTACAAGACCTTACCTATTTCGGTCTATGAATTGTACCCTTATCTGAATTTGGGAGAGGAATACCACAAGGTTACCTTATCTTTTCTCTCCCTATCATTTTTATCCCTTATGAATCCTCAATGCTTTTCATTTGACCCAAGCTGACCGTTTTGGATAGAGTTTCTAATTATCAATGAATCTGTGTTTTTTGACAATTTCTCAGTCTTTTTCATTCAATATGAATAATTACCACAATATCAACTTCTCAACTACACAAAAAGTAAAAGATAGAATTTCACTTTACTGCTTGTGTGTTCTTGAAGAGCACGGGTGATAGTCTACGACCCGGTTGTACAAAACCTGATTGAATTTTAATTGTGATTAATTCCACGAGAACAAATCAGAGGAAGCTGTTTTCATAAGAAATCATGTCTTCTCGGATTATAATAAATTAGTCTACGAATTTTCAAAGATATCGGGAGCTTTCAGGTGGGCCGTCCACTAGAACCGTTTTCGTCCGAACTAGCATCGGCCGAAAACTACCGAACGCGACCGAACGATCCCCCAACAAAGGAAGGAATAGATGCTCGTCCATTGCAACAGGTTCATACGGCCGTCTCCGGCCGATCAACTTTTCGATCCGAATTGAATGGGATTTTCCGGCTCTATCCGGCCGAACTAACTAGTCAAGCTGAGACAACAAAGTATTCCTAACCTAAAATTATTTCACAGTCTTGTATTTGGAGTTGTTCTGTTTTATAAAGTTGTAACTATGAACAATGAAAAGTTGTTGAGTTTTGTTCAAGAGCATGTTCTATTGTTGAATATGAGAGACAAACGATATCATCGTTGTGATGTTGGAAGGAATCTGTGAACAAAGATTGCTTGATAATGGATAACTAATTTGGTGGATATTCGTTGGAGGTAAAATTATTGTAATGAATAACTAATTAAGTGGATATTTGCTTATTCATTTTTCAAAATCTCAATATAATCATTGTTTATGAAAAATGTTGGTGGCTATGACAGTAGTAAATTCAATAATTGGCAACTAGACTGACGTGAACGGTTCCAATGGACGACCATATTTGGCCGAACTAACGGCCGGCAGATTCGTCCGATCCAACGGCCGAACGATCGGTTGAATAAGGTTCCAGTGAACGGTTCACCCCATCGATTTTCAATGGACATAGCCATTGAAGCGATCCAAGATAAAGTGTGCGAATTGAATAATAATAATAATAATAATACTGAGGGTGATGCCCACATAAGCTCTTGGGCTTGTGCGTGGGTAATGAGTGAGAGGGATGATGATTAGAGCTGACGACTGTTTTAGATAGTCGGGACCGACGTCCCCTCTGAAAGACGGGGTGGCTGTATCTATGTGATTGTGCTGTGGTCAAAAACTTTTGCCCCGGTCGAGATTCAAACTCGGGCTCTCTCGATTTTCAGACCGGCGCGTTATCACTTATTCCAACGAGCCTCTTACACTACAAATAAATTTTATTCTCATTAACATACAAATAAACAATCTAATCAATAAAATGTACATAATATTAAAAATACAATATATTAAATTTACTACAAATATAAATAAATTGCATTTTTTCGGAAATTAACTAACTCAACTATGGGAAACCCATGTTCTAGAGCAGGTGTAGTAGTAATACAATTAAATTTAGAGTGGGGGTGCAAATACATTGGGTGAGTGAGCTCACATATTGTTCGAAATTATGTTTTCTATATTATGTCTTCCAGTTGTTGTGATCCAGTATTTAACGGCGCATTTGAATTTTCTTGAGTTTTCTATTTTCTTGATGTGTACAGGAAGTAAATTGTGGAGTTTTGGTGCTAGGTGGTTGAAGTGTCGTTGGTATGTTGCCTTCCTAGCCACGTTCGTGATAAGTAGGCTTCTATTTCTAGTGTTATGACAGTGGTTTCTATTTTGAAAGCTTTCTGGGCTCTTGTGCAGTCTGCAAATGATTTCTAGGGAGTAGAGTTGTCTTGCGTCCATCACACCAAACTCATTGTAGAACTGGTCTGATGGATAACGAGGTGGCTTCTGCTTAATTATTTTAATTATTAGTCTTTGCACTTTTATAAGGGGGTCGAGGTGAACGTAGTTTTTTCCTCCCCATCCCACAATTCCATAGGTAAGCAAAGACTGAACTAAGGAGTAGTAGACCATCTTCATGCACTTCTCGTCTATAATTGTTCTCAGCATTTTGAACTTGAATATTATTTTTCTTAACTTCTTGCAGAGGCAATATATATGATGATCCCAGCGTAGAAAAGAATCTAGTATAATGCCGAGGTATTTTACAATGTATACGATGTTTACTGTTGTTTTGTCTCATAACTTATTTTGAAACTTTTGTATAGTAAGGTCCACGTTTTATAATGACAGTGGAGAAAAACGTTGCCGATCTGTCTTGCTAATATCTCCAATGGGCGGTAGCTGAAACAGGTTTAGTGATGTAATATTAACTGTTCATTCTCGTTTAAAATGATCAATTTTATTTTATTAAGCAAGAAATTATATTTTTCAATAAATTTATAATGAATTTTCATAATCAAGATTGGATATTTTGTTAATTGATTATAATTCTACATTGTTAAAAGACGATTTGGCAACAAAGAAAAGCAAGAAAGAGATAGCGCTATCCGCTTTGTTGAATGATATAGACAAGGATAGCAATACCATTGCTAATCAAGCACTGCCATTATAACATGGAACTCACTATAGAACATAATATATTTTTTATTTTATTTTATTTATTTATTTTTTTCACAAAGAAGCACTGATTTGGAGAGGAAAACTGAGGATACTCCTTGTACTATTTCTCTCCCAAATTTAGATAACATTTCAAAAGTCCGAAATAAGGTTATGATTTCACTTTACTAAAATTTAGTCCATTTTCACTTTGATTTATTTTATCTTGATTTATCAGGGATTATACCTCCTCAACTATTTTGAAACTCCTTTAAGATACTAGAAGCTTTCATAATACCAACCATTCCTCACTGGAATGAGGTTCTCTTAAAGAGATTAGAGATGTTCAATGATGTGAGAATTGAATAGAGCTCTCAAACGTCAAAGAAGAAAAATTGATGAGATGAAAAGAAGCTGTTATCTGACTAATTTGAGAGTGATTCAGCAATGAAAGAGACGCGAGGACTTCTGTGGATAAACACTGGCTTGGGGCGTGCAATAACAGTGCCATTCAAAGTGAAAGGGACAAAGTTCTTCGCTTTCACTCAACTAACTCAATAACACTGGATTCAATCATTACTGGAATCCCGAGATAAAAGGTCTTCAGAGCTGAATGTTCTACTATTTTGAGATTCAGTTTTAACTGACAGCATTTCTTCTAAATAGCTTGAATGCTTTCAGTTCAAATGATTGAATTGTGACTCTGTTTCATTCTTTCATCCCGTGGGTGGCAGGGATTAGGTGTGAGTCGTGTTGAGGTTCTCAATGTAAGTTTGTACCTTCTGAGTATGTATTCTATCATCATTCTTCGTTTGCCATCTATCTCTATTCCTTCGTATACGTAATAGTATATTTCGCACCTAGGGTCGAAAATGTACGTTTTCCGGCTCGAGATCGCGGTTTTCAAGTTCGAGACGAAGTCGAGAACTTGAAGCGTTCGAGAGCCGGAAAAACATTTTTGCCCGTGTTGCGAACGCTATTTTTCGCCACACCAAAAAAAAAACTTGTCAAACTTGTCATACCCAATATATAAGAAATTGAAAAATAAATAAAATTCAAACAGCCTATTTTGATAGTTTGAATCTTGGTTATGACAACTTTCACTGTCAATTTATTAATTTCAATTTTACTAATTAATAATTTACAATAGTGACAATATTTTTATACTATTAATATTTCGAATAATTGTTTGAATTTTTATAGCTCGCGCTTTGCGCCTGGTGCAATATCTCATGGATAGATGGATGAATAGAATTTTCATTACTATTTTGAAATAATGTGATTAAAAAAATTAATATAATTGCATATTTCACAGTTTTGTCTCAAAATATATCTAAAAAATCGATTGAAATTTAAATTACGGTAACTAATATGAAAAATAGCTAATAAAAGTCGAAATTCATCGACAAAAAAATGTCATTGACCGAGGTTTAAACCTAGATCGTGTTTGTAATTCACTGAGCTTTGAGTTCTGATGTTTACGCCTTTACGCTCTCGGCCATTGCGTATTGTTGATCTTAGACGCCTGTAAGTCAGGTAACGTATGTAGGCTACTATAATATAGTTTATAGAGGCAAACTTGAAGCCGGTTTGCCGGCATTTTCACAACAAAATATTGCTCTGAAAATAGTTGAATAATAGAGAAAACATTCGAAGATTCAATCTTGAGTGGGCCTAATGTTTTCTCTATATGGTTTTATATTGGAGAAAAATTATCTTAAAGTTTTAATAATGAATTGAGGAGCTGGGTAGAAAAACGACCCGAGGCCACTCGTGTCGTTTTTCCGCAACACGCTTCATTCTATCCGCCATTAAATTCTGAACAGATTGGTACATAAAATGTTGTTGTATCTTGAAAAATGAGTGAGTTGTGAACATTTTTTGTTTGTGTGGCAAACCTGAAATTATTCAGCTGACAAGCTGTGAGTCAGCAGCCAGTGAAATCCTTATTTTGTTTCCTTACAAAAGAAGAAGCTGATTGATTGATTGATTGAGTACTTTATTTATGTAGATCAGTATATACTGGCTTATACACTTATATACAATAGCTTACAATACAGAAAAATTATAGATGAATTTACATAATATAGACTAAGAAAATAATTATTGAACTGTATATGATAAGAAAAAAGCAATTTGGAATAACTATACAAGATAATATTGTAATGCATCTACATAAATTGGCGGAGCTTTGGACATATCAATGTCCATTCTTCGGAAAGAATATTAAAAATATCCTCCCAACCAACTCTCTACCAAATGAATGGTATAAGAAGATCATTAATACATCCAAGGGAACAAATTATCCTCTAGATGATGGAAATAATGAAGAAGACGCTCTTGAAGAAGAATCCGATGCTGAAAACAATTGGGTGTTTGAATTTCCCGAAAATCAGAACAGTACCATGTAACATTCCAGAGTCTTGATTATGGGGAGAAACGTGTTCAAGAAGAAAATATCATCTTTAATTGTTCACTTCCAAATGACATTTTTTAGATCTTTATTACCTACTTATTAATTATCCAATATCATGAGCAATATATTATCATTATCACTACTCTTGATACGGGTTTTTCATCATTTTATTGAACCTCTGCACATGTAACAACCAGGGTTATGGAAAAACTACCTGAGACAACACACCTTATATCCATTAATATCAGTTAGCCTTGGATTACTGGCTAATTATGAATAATAGCATTGAAAATAGTATAAAAAGATCAATAAAGTTCAAATACTTGCAAGAATATTGTATTCTGATGAAATAATGAAGATGTGTACTAAATATTTCAAACTCAATTTACGCAAAACTTGATTTCTTGATTCAGGTCGTTTTTCCACCCAACTCCTCAATTACGGAAAAATTACTAGGAATTTTTCAGTCAAGGCTGAGTTTCACCAGTAGGCTTACCTTAAACTTCAGATCTCTGCTGTATTTTCCTATTATTATTGTTGATTGTATTTCATTAAGGAGTGAAATTCGATAATAAAAAAGAAACAATTATTACTCCACCTCACTTTTAAATATTGATACAATTATTGTAATTCGATTCTTCACTTTTAAATACTTGCGATACGTACCTTTCTGACAATGGACAATGCAGCCAACATTATATTGTTGAGGCTATGGAGATATAATCGTATTCTATTGTTTGATATCAAAAACACAATAATAAATATTAAATTATGAAACAGTAATTTATAAAATATATTATAGACATGATACCACAATTCACGATACATAATTATATAGATTATTACAGTCGTTATGAGATTATCTCTATGATTTTTGTGAGATCGGACACGATCAGCTGTTATTCAAGGTCATTTAGTAAAGTTTTACCGGCCTGATCGGAAAACAATCACTTTCGGCCTCCATATGACGCACGTACACCAGCTCATTACATCCAAGTGTGGCGAAAACAAAATAACCTCTTAGTACAAAATAAAAAAACTGGTGTGGTGCACTGACACAACTTTCCTTGCCGTTATGAAAATTGATCAACTGACGCTAGAGTTCCCGCGCATCTCAAGTCCACTTTTCTAAGATCTGAGCCAGCTGGTGACAGGACAATAACGCTGGAGACACACGAGGTCTGCTATCTCTTCATAGTGAATGATTTAATAGAATCAACAGATGCCAACAGTTTGCAATTGAAAAATCTTATTTTCTCTAATTTCGAGCTTATTTTCAATTTTAGGTGAGAATGTTACTGAACATTAATTGTAGAGTAATTTTTCATGCTCAATCTTTTCCAATTGATTTTTTTTGTTTTAATCGTATTTGAAGCCTGATAATTGAAAATCTAAAATCAAATTTGCATGGATGGTGCGGTGCTCCTGAAATTTTTACAGATATGAGACTTGTAGCAGTTGATAGAGCTTATCAATGCCTTTTCTAGGTAAGAATTTGATCAGAATCGTTGGAGCCGTTTTCGAGTAAATCGCAAAAAACACTGTTTTTGACAACATTTTCGCCATTTTAGCAGCTATCTTAAATTGCATTTGATCGAAATTGTTCGTGTCGGATCCTAATAGTGTAAGGACCTTGAGTTCAAAATTTCAAGTCATTCCGTTAATTGGGAGATGAGATATCGTGTACACTGACGCACATACACACACACACACACACACACACACACACACACACACACACACACACACACACACACACACACACAGACCAATACCCAAAAACCACTTTTTTGGACTCAGGGGACCTTGAAACATATAGAAATTTAGAAATTGGTGTACCTTAATTTTTTTCGGAAAGCAATACTTTCCTTACCTATGGTAATAGGGCAAGGAAAGTAAAACCAAGAAAACAAGTGAAAAGTCATAAAACAAATATGTAAATAGAAGAGCTTTCGACTAATATATTACTAGATAGTTTTTCTATTTACATATTAATAGATTAATACATTGGTATATAGTTTTCCCATTTACATATTTCTTTATGACCTTTAACTTGTTTTCTTGGTTTTTATTTTGTACGGCAAGTAAATTTTGTTAACATGACGAGTCTGTTGGTTAAACCGCCATTTTGTCACATTTCAGTTATACCGTTGAGTGGGAGGAGATTGTCAAGCTGGGCCAATGGCAGGCGTTCATGCCTCTGACCAATAGCAGTACTCGCCCACTAGTATAAATTCTTTTGCTCTTGTATTTAGTTTTTGTTTATCAGAGATTGACAATGGTGTAACAACCGAAATTCCTTTCGCCTTTCGGCGCCTTTTGCCTTTCTAACTTTCAATAAAATTTGTGGTTTTTGACATTCCTTAGTAATTTTATTTGATATGAATAATCACCACAATATCAACTTCTCAACTACACAAAAAGTGATTGCTTCATCCGTGAAATAAAGAGAGAAGAGATTAGATTAGATTTCTATTTGATGTTACAATATTTACTGGTTTATACACTAACTAGCCATCAGGCTCGCTTCGCTCGCCATATCCGTCTAGACAGGGGGCTCCGCCCCCTGCACCCACGACTGGATTGTCCAAGAATGAGATCAGCAGGCTCGCTTCGTTCGCCTGAATTTTTCATTTGAGCATTTTCATCATATGTTAGGACGATCCAGTCGGGGGTTCAGACTAAACGTATGGCTAAACGGATATGGCGAGCGGAGCGAGCCTGACGGCTAGTAATATAATATTACCAGGAATAGCTCTTATTGAAGTAGCAGTGGCCAATCAATTTTTCCGTGATAAATGCATTTCAATCTTCAACTTGGTGCCAACCTAACAAAGTCAACTCAACTTAATGCCAACCTGACAAAATTATCAATTTAGTTACCAGTTAACAACTGTTTCGAAGAGGTACTCTCTCTAGATTATAGTTCTATATTAACATATGGTATGGACATTTTTCAATCATAATTAAGAGAATAAGAAGAACATACATGCTAAAAGACGAACTTTAAACCCTTAAAAACCTCCCTTAGAATTAAAATATTGCCAAAAGATTTCTCAGTGCGCCTCTAAAGGGCCAACTGAACATACCTACCAAATTTGGAAGTTTTTGTTCGGGTAGATTTCTAGTTCTGCGAGTGAGTGAGTCAGTCAGTCAGTGAGTGAGTGCCATTTCGCTTTTATATAAATAGATTAAATGACAATAATGCTAGTTTTTCAACACATTCCACAAAATATAAATAATTGATCAATGAATAATACAAAATTGTAGTATCCATCATTTCTTGAGATATTGAAATAAAGATAAATAATGAAACCTTGTCAAAAACAAGATCTTACTGGAGAGAATCACTCAAATCATAACTTCTAAACCTGTGAATAAGCTCAATGAAACAAACTCCAATCATCTATTTTTTTTAAAAAAACAATTACATTTCGTAAATGAATCCCGCTCAAGAGTTTATTAAGTATCACAAAAACTATTTTCTCTGAACCAGTACTACAGGAATTCAGTGGAGATCAGTTTATTTTCGTTCGAAGCTATCAATACAAGGAAAGGGCAATTAACAAGTGTATGAGGGAGTTTTCTTTCTTGCTTGCTGTACGTTGCAGTAATGAAATCCTTGTTTTCTCTGCTGCTCTCAACATTTGAACTCTGATCAAACAAAATCCTTTTTTCGCTCAGTCGGTCTCTCTCTCTCTTTATTGTTCTCTTCCTCTCTCATTCACTCTCTCAAAATATTTTTCTCGCTCAGTCCCTCTCTCTTACTCATTCTCTCTCTCTCTCACACACACTCTCTTTCTGTCTCTCTCTCACTGCCTTTCTCCCTTTCCACTCATCAAGGAGCTCTGATCAGAAGCCGAGCTCTGACACTCGATCTCTTTTTTCTGCCACATTACAAAACCACACACACATATCTCTTTCATGAACCAATTATTTTGTGGGTTCGAGAACACGTTTTTCTTTTGTTTCTGGGAAAAGCATCGTGAACTCTAACTCTGCGATAGTGAAATCCACTTCAATCTGTCAGCATAGATTCAATGAGGAAGGCTTGATGCTGTTCACAAGATGAGCTGACAGATTAAAGTGATCTCATTGGAGTTACTTTGTGATCAGTTCATCTGTTCGTGGAATTTTCCATCGTGATATTGGGTGGAAGATTTCCAGGGATAAAATCTGAATCACTTTTTCCTGGTGATTTTTCCTGAGAACATTATTATACAGAGCTTATTATACAGGGCCACAGAGTAAACAGAGTCACAACTGTAGCTGCAATTAGCGATTTTTGGAGAGATCACCCAGATTTGATTTCTCTTCAACAACGATGAAGTTTTTGTTTTCCCAGAGAATAGATTGCTGTAATTAATGATTTTTGAGATATCACATAGATTGTTATTTCTGATGTTTTTGTTTTCCCAGAGAATAGAGTGCTGTAATTAATGATTTTTGAGATATCACATAGATTGTTATTCTGATGTTTTTGTTTTCCGCGGGAAGAGAGATGCATCTTGTTTTTCCTGATGATTTTTTCTTGGAAAGTTGTATAAATTAGAATTGAAACCGTTACGGTAATTGAAATACGGTTCAGAGCTGGTTTCCGAGATCGTGATTTGGCTAATAAATATCGGGGGACCGAGCTCTGCTCTGGAGTGTAGAAGCATAGAAAATTTGTAAAGGAAGATTGAATTCATAGTTTATATTTATTTATTCATTTTCTCAGTTGTACAATCATTTTTACTGTTATATGAGGAGGCACAACAGGCTTATGTCCAAAACTGTCCCTTTTCAAATTTATACTACAGTCCAAATAAAATTCTAGGTTAAGCTACTATCACTCATCAAAACAACAATTTATTCACACTTCAAAAAACAAACACATCATCAATATTACAAATTGATTTACTATGAATTCGATTTAGAATGATATATATTATGTTTGCTACAATATTTGTTAATATACTATGTACTATTCTACACTAACAGCATCTAGTTACTTTTTTGAACTTTCTGAAGTAGACATGTTTTCTAAAAAGGAGGAATATACGGAAATAAGTTTTTGTTGATGAATTTCACTTCTCATGAGATCTATTGAATGATCCCACACATGCACTCGTTCACTCACTTCCATTACGGTATGAACTGACGACAATATTTCCAGCTGTTTTTCCACGGAATTATTTATCCTATTAATGTCCTTCACCGAGTTACCCCAGGGTTGAGACCTAGTGCAATCGAATTTTCATATCATAAACCTACTTTGTTCCAAGTTTCGTGAGAATCGTTAAAGCCGTTGTCGAGACCCGGTCACATACAGATATATAAACATCTAAACAGAAATTGCTCGTTTGATAGTATAGGATATAAGTTCTAGACTTTAAACAGCTGAAGACAGAAAATTGGCTTTCCGAAACGGGGCGTAGTAGTACTTTTAATGATAATCTTCATTCTCTCATTTCTATAATTGGAAACGGGTTTCCTTGACAAAATGAAACATTCCTAAATAATTCAAAATAGCTGAAACTTTACACTATTTTCTGTTCATTTTATTTTGTGTTTAATTTTCTAGTTTCTCAAAATTTGTTTCAAACGTGGACTGTGACTACGCCCCGTTTCGGAAAGTCAATTTTCTGACTCCAGCTGTTTAAAGTCTAGAACTTAGCTGAATCCCGAGCTCGGAAACCGGCCCTTAGGCCTGCCGCAAAGTAGACCCACGCTAATCCACGAAAAGCAACCCACGCTGTGGGATGTTTTGTAAACCATTGCTATAGAATCATTCATAGTCAATCAGATGACAAGTGGATTATTCATTGCATGTATCATTACACAGATGTCTGGAGAAGCCTAGCAATGGTTTACAAAACATCCCACGGCGTGGGTTGTTTTTTGTGGATTAGTGTGGGTCTACTTTGCGGTGGGCCTAACTCTGGAGACACACGAGGTCTGCTATCCCTTCAGTGAATGATACAAAAGAATTAACAGTTGCCAACAGTTTGCAATTGAATAATCACATTTTCTCGAATTTCCAATTTTAGGTTAAAATGCTACTAAACATTAATTGTAGAGATTTACATGCTCAATCTTTTCCACTTGAAAGTTTTCGTTTGAATTGTATCTGAAGCCTGATAATTGGGAATCCAAAATTAAACTTTGCATAGATGGGGCGGAGCTCCTGAAATTTTCACGGATATGTGACTCGTGACAATTGGTAGAGCTCATCAATGACAATTTTAGGTATGCATTTGATAAAAATCGTTGGAACCGTTTTCGAGAGAATCACGAAAAACCCTGTCAACAATACGACAAGCGCGCGATCATCCCTCGAACCTCTTGCGAACCCTTGCGTAACATCTCGCGTAACGTTCATGATCGGAGCTTGTGCGGAGCGGGTTCGAGGCGCATATATCTGTACGCACCTTTAGAAGCTCAACATAAAAGACTACCTGAAGAATATGAACTAATAATAACTTATTAGTTGACTTATGACCGAGCAAAGTGAGGTCTAAGATTCAAATCGACGGTTTGGCATTTCTCTTAATGTTTAAATGTTTATATGTTTTTATGTTGCGCATTTACGGCAAAACGCGTTAATAAATTTTCATGAAATTTGACAGGTATGTTCCTTTCTAAGTTGCGCGTCGACGTATATACAAGGTTTTTGGAAATTTTGTTTTTCAAGGATAATATAAAAGGAAAAAGGAGCCTCCTTCATACGCCAATATTAGAGTAAAAATCAGACTACAGAATTATTCGCCATAAATCAGCTGACAAGTGATTGACTACACAGATGTGTGGAGAAGCCAGTCTATTGCTGTATTCCCATATGGTCTATAGTTTCAATCAGGCTCTTGTGGATGAGAATACTGCGTGAGGTCTACTGTTCACATAACTACTAGTAGAGAAAATATTATAAGAAAAATACTTGAATACTGAACAAATTCTGTTCTGAATTCCTGAATTAGTCAGGAAGAGTGTATAAACTCGTCAGTTCTGTTCCTTTTAGAACCCACTGTTCACACAGCATATGTTGTCAAGTATATCCCCACATATGCATATTCATACAGGGAGTCAGCTGAGATTACATACTCACTCACGATTCCTTGATATGTGACAAGTTGGTTGACATTCTACAATCACTGCAGACTGTAAGGACATCATTTCGAGTCTCATCCTTCAGGCTGTGCAAAGGCTAAAAATAAACTTTCTACTAGTGATATTTTCCAAAGTTTTCCGATTTGTATATCATCATAGAGAAACAATTGCGTAAGTAGATATCCCATGGTATAGGGCGTTTATGTCGCAACTTTCACTCTTATCTCAAGCCGATTACTGTCGATTATTGTCGATTTTTACTGTTTTGACCAGGTAAAAGTGTATGACCGGTACAATATGAGAGACTACCAGCGTCATAAAGCTTAACGGGAAAGAACTACGTGGACTATAGGCTTGAGATAACAGTAAAAGTTGCGACATAAACGCCCTATACCATGGGATATCTACTTACGCTATTGTTTCTCTATGATATCATCAAGCTATCAAAATGAAAAAGTTTTTTCAGGAAAACATTTTTTCCGATCATTACTTTTTGAGATATGAGCGTCAAAAGTTTGAATTTTTGGGACAGAACATTTCAAATTTGGTAAGAGATAAATCCACGAGATTAAGACGATAGATTCTGTATGGTATTGTTGATCTAGTAGGACAAACATCTCCTGAAAATATCAATTTTTAAGAAAATCATTCAATTTGCCAGAAATGACCAAAAATAGCTTCTAGTTGAGTTAATTTCTGCGAAGAAAAAACGAAACAAAGAATGGGTGATACAAAAAAATGACCTCAAAGAAATTTGATACGAAGCTTCAGTTTTGATGATGCAGCAATGTATCACGACTTGTGTATCATGCATGTTTATCATTCATGTCCTACCGTTAGTGGCCAGTCTTAGAAATGACATAGGAATTTATTTATATCAAGTTATGAATGATAGAATAGTTCAACACTATACAATACTGTCGCTGTATTTCCAGTGCTAACACTATAGAAAACAATGAAATTTCAATTTTAGAGGTGACACAGAAATTCATATCAACTTATTTATTTATTACACGCGAATAGTCGCGCCCGCGGCAAATTGCCGCACAATTGTAACTTTTGTATGTAGCTTTGGGAATTTTCGTTTTCCAAGGTTGGCAGCTCATGTAATCCTCGCTGTGACTGTCCTCTAGACAATCTTGAACAGTTTGAGTCCTTGAACAGTTGAGTCCTTGAACAGTTTGAGTCCTTGAACAGTTTGAGTCCTTGAACAGTTTGAGTCCTTGAACAGTATGAGTCCTTAAACAGTTTTTGTCCTTGAACAGTTTGAGTCCTTGAACAGTATGAGTCCTTGAACAGTTTGAGTCCTTGAACAGTTTGAGTCCTTGAACAGTTTGAGTCCTTGAACAGTATGAGTCCTTGAACAGTTTGAGTCCTTGAACAGTATGAGTCCTTGAACAGTTTGAGTCCTTGAACAGTTTGAGTCCTTCAACAGTTTGAGTCCTTGAATAGTTTAAGTCCTTGAACAGTATGAGTCCTTGAACAGTTTGAGTCCTTGAACAGTTTGAGTCCTTGAATAGTTTAAGTCCTTGAACAGTATGAGTCCTTGAACAGTTTGAGTCCTTGAACAGTTTGAGTCCTTGAACAGTATGAGTCCTTGAACAGTTTGAGTCCTTGAACAGTTTGAGTCCTTGAACAGTTTGAGTCCTTGAACAGTATGAGTCCTTGAACAGTTTGAGTCCTTGAACAGTATGAGTCCTTGAACAGTTTGAGTCCTTGAACAGTTTGAGTCCTTGAACAGTTTGATGATGATGGAATGAACGTTGACTAATTTCAATATATATGTATTATCTTCCTATTTCATATTCCATTTTCTGATTTAAACTCTCATTATCTTTTTATTCTATCTAGATGTCGAGAAATGAGTCAAATAAAGAAGATAATTCGTTCCATTCATGAATAGATTATTTAATCCCATAAAAATGATAAATTCTAACAATAAATTTGCAGTATGTATTTTTGGAATCTCCTCCATGTATTATGTTATTATATGCTATTAAATAGTATATAATAACATGAAACACGTTGAGAAAAATTTGAAATTAATAAATATTGGAAGAGCATTGTCAAAACCAACTGTTTATAGTGTAGGGAGACATAAGGGTGAGTGTGAGCAAAAAGCTCACGCGCGACCACTGACGTTCTGCAAGTCCGTGCGACTAATCACGTGATTTATATGCAATACAATCCAATTATCAAATACTTATGAATGATAGAATGCTTTAACATCAAACCATTCTACAACTGCACTTTTAGTACCAGTACTACAAAACAGCAACATTTTACTTTCATTGCTCTAGTACCATAGGTAAGGAAAGTATTGCTTTCCGAAAAAGTTAAGGTACCCCAATTTCCAAATTTCTATACGTTTCAAGGTCCCCTGAGTCCAAAAAAGTGGTTTTTGGGTATTGGTCTGTATGTGTGTGTGTGTGTGTGTGTGGGTGTGTGTGTGTGTGTGTGGTGTGTGTGTGTGTGTTGTGTGTGTGTGTGTGTGTGTCTGTGTGTGTGGGTGTGTGTGTGTGTGTGTGTGTGTGTGTGTGTGTGTGTGTGTGTTGTGTGTGTGTGTGTGTGTGTATGAGTGTATGTGCGTCTGTGTATGTGCGATATCTCATCTCCCAATTAACGGAATGACATGAAATTTGGAACTCAAAGTCCTTACACTATAAGGATCCGACACGAACAATTTCGATCGAATGCAATTCAAGATGGCGGCTAAATTGGCAAAAATGTTGTCAAAAACAGGGTTTTTCGCGATTTTCTCGAAAATGGCTCCAACGATTTTGATTAAATTCATAACTAAAATAGTCATTGATAAGCTATATCAACTGCCACAAGTCCCATATCTGTAAAAATTTCAGGAGCTCTGCCCCATCTATGCAAAGTTTGATTTTAGATTTTCAATTATCAGGTCTCAGATATAATTTGAACGAAAAATTTTGAGTGGAAAAGATTGAGCATGAAAATCTCTTCAATTAATGTTCAGTAACATTTTCACCTAAAATTGAAAATAAGCTTGAGATTTGAGAAAATGTGATTATTCAATTGTAAACTGTTGGCAGTTTAGATTCCATTAAATTATTCACTGTGAAGAGATAGCAGATCTCGTGTGTATCCAGCGTTATTGTCCTGTCACCAGCTGGCTAAGATTTGAATAGTAGACCTCAGATGCGCGAGAACACCAGCGTCTTCATAACGGCAAGGAAAGTTGTGTGAGTGCACCACACCAGATTTTTAGATTTGGAGATGACATAGAATTTTAATCAAGTTATAATGATAGAATAATTCATCACAGTTCCATTCTATCACTGTATTTCCAGTGCTAATTCTATGAAAATAACGAAATTCCAGTCTTTGATATGACACTGAAATTTATATCAAGTTATGAATGATAGAATGTTTCAACACAGTACTGTTCTACCACAGTAAAACAAATATAATATCTGGTGATCTAGCTGGATCAATTCTACCACAGTATATTCACTGTGTATTCAACCGTATAATACTACTGTATTTTCAATTCCATCCCCACAAAAACAATTGAATGTATTATCTGAAAGACAGCTATATCCACACATGCTTGACGCATATCTGATGATAAGTAATTCATGCAAAACTCATTGATCAATACTGTGAGATGGAGCACGCTGTTTGCAGGCCACAGAGTGAGATAGATAATGCTATCTGCAGGCCACAGAGTGAGATAGATAATGCTATCTGCAGGCCACAGAGTGAGATAGATAATGCTATTCGCAGGCCACAGAGTGAGATAGATAATGCTATCTTCTTGCCACAGAGTGAGATAGATAATGCTATTCGCAGGCCACAGAGTGAGATAGATAATGCTATCTGTAGGCCACAGAGTGAGATAGATAATGCTATTCGCAGCCACAGAGTGAGATAGACATGCTATCTGCAGGCCACAGAGTGAGATAGATAATGCTATTCGCAGGCCACAGAGTGAGATAGATAATGCTATCTGTAGTCCACAGAGTGAGACAGAACACACCATTTTCAGTTGTTTGCTTATCATCGACGGTCACTTAATCTGCCCCGAACAGGGCTTAGTCGCTTCATCCGAGCAATTATTAAATTTTGAAAAGGCTTCAATAATAATTTTCATCCAGCCTGAGTAAACAGCAATTCCTACTCGATCCGAGATCAGGTTCACTTAAAAACTGACAGTATTCCCCATTAATAATATTATTTCTTTTCATTAAACCAATTCTGAAAATGTTTCAACTAAAGTGCGGACTAGATCCGTGATCAGTTACTGTCAGAATCACTTGAAAGTGTCAGTATTTGCCATTAATAACATCAATGCTTCTAATTCGACCAGAGCTGACAGTTTAAAGTGAATCACACTTGAGTAGGGTTCACTTAAAACTGTCAGAATTTGCTATTTATAACTTTTATGCTCCCCATCAGAACAATTCTGACAATGAGTCAACGAAAATACGCACTAAATCCGAAATCAGTCATGGTGATAACATGGAAAAAGATATCAAGAGAAGATATCCCATGGTATAGGCTGTTTATGTTCCAATTTCCAATGTTAACTGAAGGCCACAGAGTGAGATAGATAATGCTATTCGCAGACCACAGAGTGAGATAGACATGCTATCTGCAGGCCACAGAGTGAGATAGACATGCTATCTGCAGGCCACAGAGTGAGATAGATAATGCTATTCGCAGGCCACAGAGTGAGATAGATAATGCTATCTGTAGTCCACAGAGTGAGACAGAATACGCCATTTTCAGTTGTTTGCTTATCATCGACGGTCACTTAATCTGCCCCGAACGGGGCTTAGTCGCTTCATCCGAGCAATTATTAAATTTTGAAAAGGCTTCAATAATAATTTTCATCCAGCCTGAGTAAACAGCAATTCCTACTCGATCCGAGATCAGGTTCACTTAAAAACTGACAGTATTCGTCATTAAAAATATTATTTCTTTCCATTAAACCAATTCTGAAAATGTGTCAACTAAAGTGCGGACTAGATCCGTGATCAGTTACTGTCAGAATCACTTGAAAGTGTCAGTATTTGCCATTAATAACATCAATGCTTCTAATTCGACCAGAGCTGACAGTTTAAAGTGAATCACACTTGAGTAGGGTTCACTTAAATCTGTCAGAATTCGCTATTTATAACTTTTATGCTCCCCATCAGAACAATTCTGACAATGAGTCAACGAAAATACGCACTAAATGCGAAATCAGTCATGGTGATAACATGGAAAAAGATATCAAGAGAAGATATCCCATGGTATAGGCTGTTTATGTTCCAATTTCCAATGTTAACTGAAGCAAATAGTCCTAGTCCTTATCTTTCGTGAAGACTTGTGACTGGTATTTTCTCATACTGTGCCGTGTCATTATTTTTCTCTTATACAGTCTCTGGATTTGTGCTAAATGTATCACAAATGGTCAAATAGAAAAGACTAAGAAATTGTCAAAAAACCACAGATTTATTGATACTTGATGATTACTCTTGTTATTTCTAAAGCCTCTAGAATATTCAAAGACCTCAACATGTTGAGTTTCTCTGCATGTTGATAACAAAGGCAATAACAAGGGCAATTAAGGAAAATTCCCAGTATAGTTTAAATGACCAGATTCATTTCAACCAATACAACACTACGAAATTTAGTTGTATCAACATTGTAATCATATATTAGTCGATAGTTTTTCCATTTCCATATTTGTTCTCTCATCTTCCACTTGTTTCCTTGGTTCTTATTTTGTACTGAAAGTAAATTTTGTTATCATGGCGAGTCTGTTGCTCAAGCCGCCATTTTGTGACACCGTTGAGTGGGAGGAGACTGTCTAGCTGGGCCAATGGCAGGCGTTCATGCCCTTGACCAATAGCATTACTCGCCTACTAGTATAAATTCTGCTGCTCTTGTATTTGGTTTTAGTTTATCAGAGATTGACAATGGTGTAATCACCGAAACCGGTCTTTCCAAGTATCAATAAAATCTGTGGTTTTTGACAATATCTCAGTCATTTCATTCAATATGAATAATTAGCACAATATCAACTACACAAAGAGTATCAAAAATGATCTCAGTTGCATGGGAAATCTAATATATATCCATTTATATCACTACATTATCTAAGTTTCTGATTATATTCATGGCGGTTTCCATTATTCTAGTTTCTAGGATCATATGCATAGAGTTCCGTAATCATTATGCATCTTGAATTATGAATATATTTCAAATTCGATTAAAGTTAATGGATCAATATTATACATTTATTTATTTATTTATACATTGATACATAAGATATCATTCCAAACTATGAATGATTGGAAAAGGAACAGTCCTGTTCTTTCATTCCCAAATTTAGATTGTTTGACTGTTTCTTTCCCAAATTCAGATAGTTCAACTGTGTCTTTTCCAAATTTAGATACTTTAACTGTTTCTTCCCCAAATTTAGATACTTTAACTGTTTCTATCCCAAATTTAGATACTTTAACTGTTTCTTTCCCAAATTTAGATAGTTATCGGTTTCTTTCCCAAATTTAGATAGTTTAACTGTTTCTTTCCCAAATTTAGATAGAAAGGAACAATTCAATCAATTAATCATTTCATAGATAAAAACTATGTGAGGAACTATGAATTAGTACCTTAACATTACTTCTTTTATGGGGATTTTGATTTAACGGCTACACGGACCTTATCCAATAAGTTGTATAATCTTTGCAGAAGGGTGAATATACTACAAGGGAGCCCCCTGCAATAATATACGAAGGAGGGGCTTGTTTCTTTCCATTTTTTACTTTCCTTGGCATATTACCATAGGTAAGGAAAGTATTGCTTTCCGAAAAAAATTAAGGTACCCGAATTTCTAAATTTCTATACGTTTCAAGGTCCCCTAAGTCGAAAAAAGTGGTTTTTGGGTATTGGTCTGTATGTGTGTGTGTGTGTGTGTATGAGTGTATGTGCGTCTGTGTACACGATATCTCATCTTCCAATTAATGGAATGACTTGAAATTTGGAACGTAAGCTCCTTACAATGGAAGGATCCGACACGAACAATTTCGATCAAATGCGATTCAAGATGGCGGCTAAAATGGCGAAAATGTTGTCAAAAACAAGGTTTTTCGCGATTTTCTCGAAAACGGCTCCAACGATTTTGATTAAAGTTATACCTAGAATAGTCATCGATAAGCTCTATCAACTGCCACAAGTCCCATATCTGTAGAAATTTCAGGAGCTCCGCCCCCATCTATGCAAAGTTTGATTTTAGATTCTCAATTATCAGGCTTCAGATACAATTTAAACAACAATTTCGAGTGGAAAAGATTAAGCATGAGCATCTCTACAATTAATGTCCAGTAGCATTTTCACCTAAAATTAAAAATAAGCTCGAAATTCGAGAAAATGTGATTATCCAATTATTGCAAACTTTTGATTCTATTAAATGATTCACTATGAAGAGATAGCAGACCTCGTATGTCTCCAACGTTATTGTCCTATCACCAGCTGGCTTGGATCTTTGTTTATATGTAGACTTGATATGCGCGAGAACACTAGCGTCAGGTGATCAAATCATAACGGCAAGGAAAGTTGTGTGAGTGCGCCACACCAGAATTTATGGTTCAACTTCATATGATATTAGGAGAAAACATGAATTATTTTATTTGATTTTTATTTCCATGTACCTATTTGATATGGGATGAAATTGGGGAGGATTGGGTCTACCATAAAAAAATGAGGTGGAATGGCATATGATACGATGTGACATGAAATTATAAATAGGACTTAAAATCAGACAATATTCAAATACTCAATAATGATTCAAAGTCAAACAGTTGAACAATATTTCAGTTGAATTTTGTAGCTATATAAAACTTGATTCTGGTCCCCTCATCAACCACGACTTTCCCACGACAATGGGAAGACTATCATTTAAATTATAAGAGCCACTCACCACTGTTTCCGCCCACAAAAAATGAAGAAACTTTTCAGCCAGTCCAGGAAAAACAATTTTTCAATTCAACCGCCCCTAGCATATAAATTATCCTAGAGTAAATTACAAGCGTTTCACCCTCATCCATATTCAGAACAGACCACAAATCTTCCTGAGAAGTTTTCATGCTGTCAACACATTTTCAGCAAAAAATGCCTTGCTGCTTTCCTTTTCTAACACATTACTAGAGCTTGATAACATTATTGCTTTCCCTTTCTAACACGTTACTAGAGCTGAGTAACGAAAAAAGAGGAGAATAAAATATTGCCAAGCTATCATATATATTGATTCACAAGATTGATTACTGAGGCAATACATACAGTATATGGGAGGTGGTGTATATAGGGAGGTCCACGTTATAATGGCAGTATTTGATAAACATTGGTGTTGCCTTCCTTGTCTATCATTCGACAAAGCAGATACTGCTCAAGGTCTATGAAACCAGGTCAAGACACCGGTGTTCCTTATGGAACGGCCATTTTGTGGGGTTTTTATGGCGGTACATTTGAAAAAATTCAATTTGCTCAAAACAAAATCATGCATTATACATTTTTAAAACAATATTCTTGTTCAGATAGTATGTGAATTGAGGTTTTCCATTTTCCAATAATGGAATTTTAATAATAAATGGTTTAGTAATTCATTAAAATTGTTCATATTCTTGTTTTGATCCATAAGGCATTGGGACAAGAGGTTAACCTCAAAAACAGTTAAAAGTCAAATCAAATCGAATCAATTTATTCTCACAATTTACAAATAATACAGTACAGTTACAGTACATTTATATAAAATACCCTTGTACCCTTATATAAAATACGTTGTGAGAGACTCACATGTAGGCTTAAGCCTGAGTTTGTGAGGGCCTGGCGTAATTCGCTGAATTTGAAATCGATAAACTAGATTATGAAAATTAATATTATATTAAACTAAAATTAATAAAAATACAGATTGAAAAAATAATATGAATAAACGTTGATATCATAGAAAGGAAACAAATAATTGGCTGCAGAAACAGCCAGTTATAATTAATGAATGTATAGTAATAATTATAGTAGATGAAACTAAACGATAGATAGACTATAGCAATGCAATTAAATACTAAGCTATGAAAAATTACCTAAAATGAATGATGGTGATGACGATGGACGATCCAATCAAAAACATTTAATATTATAACAGTGGCTATATATTATACAGTGTAATATATTAACACTGGCTACAAAATAAATAATAATAAGCACTATGGGACTTGGATTCCGAAGTTCCCAATCAATTAAATCTAAAAATCAACAATTCAGTTCCTAGTTAGAATCTATTATTCTTTCAGAAGAATTTATTTTACAATTCAGAGTCAATCAATATACATTGGAAAATATTACAAATAACATATCATATTGTTTAATCTATAAATATCGGGGCAGTGAGCTTCGCTCGTTATTTTTATTCATTGATAAACAGAACACAATAAATTATTCTCAAAAATGATCGTGTTTATATTTCACAGCTGGCTAAATGTCATCTTATGAATTTCGGGGATGCGATATTTTGATTTTTCACATACTCACTCGCTCACTCACTTTTTTACTATCCACAGCTGTTTCAGCCAAGGATGAATTATCCTTTTAATGTCATACAGCGAGTTTTCCCAGGGATGAGACCTAGTGCAATCGAATTTTTATATCATAAACCTACTATATTCCAAATTTCGTGAAAATCGTTAGAGCCGTTTTCGAGATCCGTTCAACATAAATAACCATAATATAAAAATATAAACAGATATACAGAAATTGCTCGCCTAATATAATAGGATGATAACAGGTAATAAATTTTAGAATTTGTGAACTAGAACCCCACAAAATGGCGATTTGCAATGCATCACGGGATCATGTCATGACCTGTATTAATAGAACTCAATACTGCTGAACTTTCCTAGCTCTAAAACGTTGCCAGATCGTATTTCAACACTGTAGAAATATAATTAATTGACAGAATATTCAATCTCAATCAAGTAAATTCATCAGCTATCCTCTGACAGGAGACAGTGACAAGGCAGAGAATCGGCAACGCTGTACTCCACTCCCATTATAACGTAGAACTCACTATAAAAACATCTTCAACGGTATTCCATTATTGATTGTTAATAGATAGACAATAATAATAACACCACCAGAAAAAACGCTTTTGTGAAGTTGAGAGTTTCCTCTCTGCAGACGACTTTTGATCCTGTTTGCCGCGCGTTTTTCCTTCCGCTAATTCCGCGTTATTATCACTTTTCCTTTCAACGCTTTTCCGTTTCTCTTTTTTCCCCCTATTTTGTCTTGTGACGACGACAAAACCGTTTTTCGCACTTTTTGTCTATATTGTTCTCAGATTCTCTTTAAACATTCAGCATTTTACTTTAGATTACGCTCAACATTCAACTGATTCTGGCAGTTCGAAGTGAATTTCACTTATAAATAGACCAACGTTCTTCATTTGAGTAGAACTGTCAGTGTGGAGTGAACTGCTTTATAGGTTTCTTTGCTTGTTTGGCGTCAAAAGCAGTCGAGATGCTTCCCCTCTTAATTTTACGAGGCTACATTTCCTCTCTCACTCTCTCTCTCATCCCAATATCACACTCTCTTCCCCTCCACTCTTTCTCTCTCTCACCCCTCCATTCTTCCTTCCTTCCACCCTCCCACCTTTTGTTTTTCTTTTCTAAACTTCGCTGATGCTCTGGAGCAAAGAAATTAAGAGCTCGTTGTCTCACCATTATAATTCGGGCCGTATTTTTTCTCTCTCTCTTTTTTCTGACTCCCTGTCGCCTTTATAGTCACATCAGAAACAGCAGCGACTGTTTATAGAGAAACTTACCTCTTTTTTCTTGTTCTAATTAGAATATCCCCGACAATCTACTCTCGTTTTTCGCCGCGAAACTCCCAATTAGCCTGAAAAACTACGCATCTGGTGTTTTATTTGAATACATTTTTTAGAGTTGCGAATGATGAGGTTTTTTGGGGTTGAATTCGAGACTTTCACTATATCCGGGAAGATGGATTTTGATATTTTTGTTGACGTGTGATGCATTCAATTTCTGTATCTACGACAAGAGAAAAGATAGATGTAACTTAGTTGATGTTTAAATGATGAAGATTTTGAGTAGATTTCTGGACTCTCACTACATCTGGGAAGATGAATTTTTATATTATGTTAACGTGTAATGCATTCAATTTCTGTATCTGCTACAAGAAAAATCTGGTGTGGCGCACTCACACGACTTTCCTTGCTCATTGAACTGTAAGCCTCATTCTCAAACGTGAATAATTTAGGGGAATAACATAATGACGATTGGCGGCAACATATTTGCAACTACGATCAGACTACTTTATATGTGTATATATGATTGTTTCAGAGTACTTTTTCCTTTGTGTAAATTGTGAAATTCGATGATTTTTTCAAAAGTCGTCAAAACTGATGTTTCACAGATGAAATATCTCGACCATGACTGTGTTATTTTTATGAACTGCTCTGCCTACCTACCTCATGCACGAGAAGGAGGTTACAAAGTCCATTTCTCAAGGTTGTGGTGGACTAGTGGTGGGATGAGTTTCCCAGGAAAAAGACTCATGCCAGTTGATAGAGCTGATAAATTACTATACAGGGTATGAATTTGAAAAAAAATCGGTCAAGTAATTTTTGAGAAAATCATGAAAAACATGGTTTTTAGTCATTATCCGCCATTTTTCTCAATAATATTACGGAGCTCCTGGAATTTTCCCAGAAATGAGACTCATGTCAGTTGATAGGGCTTATAAATATCTATCCATGGTATGAATTTGAAGAAAATCGTTAGAGCCGTTTTCGAGAAAACCGTGAAAAACATGGTTTTTTAGTCATTATCCGCCATTTTTCTCAATAATATTACGGAGCTCCTGGAATTTTCCCAGAAATAAGACTCATGTCAGTTGATAGGACTTATAAATAGCCATCCATGCTTATCGGATCCTTATAGTATAAGGACCTTAAGTTTAAAATTTCAAGTCGATTGGTTAATTAGGAATGGAGTTATCGTGTTCACAGACATACACACATACACACACACAGACCAACACCCAAAAATCATGTTTTTGGACTCAGGGGACCTTGAAACGTATAGAAAACTTGAAATTAGGGTACCTTAATTTTTTTTGGAAAGCAATACTTTCCTTACCTATGGTAATAGGGCAAGGAAAGTAATAAGATGGATGTAACTTAGTTGATGATTGAGTTGATGTTTTAATGATGAAGATTTTGAGTTGATTTCGGAACTTTCACTACACCCGGAAAGATGGATTTTGATATTTTTGTTGACATGCAATGCATTTAATTTCAGCATCTACGACTGGAGAAAAAATAGATGTAACTTAGTTGATATATTTATTAAGTTGATGTTTTAATGATGAAGCTTTTGAGTTGATTTCGGAACTTTCACTACATCCGGGAAGATGGATTTTGATATTGTTGTTGACGTGCAATGCATTCAATTTCTGTATCCACGACAAGAAAAAAAGTTGAAGTAACTTAGTTGGAGTGGTTATCAACTTTGATTAAACGAAATTTGTTATTTCCCTGAATTCTGGGAAGAGTATAATTGGGAATTGATTGATTCTTCTATAAAACAAAACAATAAATCGCACAGAGAGAAACAAATTATACTATAATAATGAAGAATTATTCATCTCATGGGTACAAGCCTGTGAAAGATAATGAATGAGTTCTTCAAATTTGAGCAAGTGGTTTTGTTCTATTTCTATTGCTAGTAATTTAATAGAATACGATTTGATGAAGCGAGGTCCACGTTATAATGGCAGTATTTGATTAGCTATGGTATACTGCTATCCTTGTCTATCATTAAACAAAACGGATAGCGCTATCTCATTCTCTCTTTGCTCTGCTGCCAAATCGTCTTCTAACAATGTAGAATGATTCATTACTTGACAAAACATTTCTTCTGAATTATGAAATTATTGAAAAATATAATTTCTTGCTTAATAAAATATAATTGATTATTTTAAACGAGAATGAACCGTTAATATTACAACAATAAACTTGTATCAGCTACCGTCTATAGAAGGCATTGACAAGACAGAGGAGCGGCAATGTTTTTCTCCTGTCTTTCTCCACTGCCATTATAACGTGGACCTCAGTATGGGTGGATATTTGAAATGATGTAGCATTGAGGAAATGTGAGTACAAAATGGATGTATCAACAATATAATCTACATACTGTTACAGATTCGAGCCAGTGAGACAAGATCATACTACTATGAAAGTTTAAGGTGCGTACTAGATCATTCTAGATTCACATGATAAGTTTAAATCATTTTTTCAGTTCTATTTCATAACTTTGTCTACCTAAATTGCAACAATGAGGGATACTTTTGTGTTTCGGATGGACACGTTGAGCCGTCGGTCCCGGCTGCCTAAAAAGCAGTCGTTAGGTCATGTCAGAGGCCCTGAAATTGATCAGTTGCGACCTGAAAACTCTGACACCAGACCTGAGCCAGCCAGGTCACTCGATATTGAATTGAATTGAATTGAATTGAATTGAATTGAATTTATTGCCAAAATTACAAATACATATTTGTACAATATTAATCACAAGAGTATACAATACAAATAAATATACAATATTATTATTATTATTACTTCATTCACGATTCGTCGATTCATGAGCAATCTCAAGCTGCGTTTACACCGAATTTATTAACAAAATTTTAATAACTTAATCCTTTCAGATTCTATTGGATTGAATATAACTTATCATACACATGATGAACATATGTGTTTGTCAAGTTCCGTTCAATCTAATAGAATCTATAAGGATTAAGTTATCAACATTTTGTTGATAACTTTGGTGTAAACCCAGCTTCAAGATGCGTCACTGATGTGTCACCAACACGCTCATTCCACTTTTTTCCAGCTGTCTCAAAGACCTTAAAGATGCCTCAAATGTCTCAAAGACCTTATCTCTTAAAGGTCTTTGAGCTGTCTTATATCTGTATTTATAAAGAAACAGTGAGATATGATAATGAACATATTAAGGTGCGTACTGATATACGCGCCGCGAACATGAGCAATTTACTTTTAATCAGCTGACTATATCTGTATTTTTACAGAAACGGTTAGATACAGATATAAAAAGCTTGGCATCAGCTGATTAAAAGTGAATAGCTCATTTTCGCGGCGCGTATATCTGTACCAAAGACCTTAAACAGATATAGACCCACAATGCCTATGCTCTTACTTGAAATTGAAGGCCGCCATTGGGGTATTTTAGCACGAGATATTATATATTATTTATTTGTAATACTATAGATCACGAAGGCCTTGGTGGCATTGGTATGTAATAATCTTATGGGTTGCCCCCTCAATTGCGGATTTCAATTCCAAGTATGCATGTGAGTCTATGCATCTTCAAGGTCTTTGATCTGTACGCACCTTTATAAGCAGCTGATGAGGAGTGAAATTCGCATGTGTCACGCACCTCATACTGAGAATTTACTTGATGACCATAGTGAGGTCCACGTTATAATGGCAGTAGAGAAAGATAGGAGAAAAACGTTGCCGATGTCATGATGATGCCTTCTATAGACGGCGATCCTCTGTCATGTCGATGCCTTCTAAACACTGTATGTGATACAGGTTTGTTGATGTAACATTAACTGTTCATTCAAGTTTAAAGTAATCAATTATATTTCATTGAGCAAGAAATTATATTTTTCAATAATTTTTATAATTAAGATGAAATATTTTGTTAATTTATTATCATTTCTACATTGTCCTACTTGAATGAAACCAAAAGTCCTATGGTGAGGTCCACGTTAAAATGAATGGCAGTGAAGAAAGATAAGAGACCAACGTTGCCGATCCTCTGTCATGTCGATGCCTTCTATAGACGGTAGCTGATACAGGTTTATTGATGTAATATTAACTGTTCATTCTCGTTTAAAATAATCAATTCTATTTTGGTAAGCAGAGAATTATGTTTTTCAATAATTCCATAATGAATTTCCATAATCAAGATGGAATATTTTATCAATAATATATCAATTCTACATTGCTGAATGACGATCTGACAATAGAGCGAAGCGAGAAAGAGATAGCTTTATCCGCTTTGTTGAATGATAGACAAGGATAGCAATATCATTGCTAATTGAACACTGCGATTATAACGTGAGCCTCACTATAGATTGGAGTGAGTGTCTAAAATCATGCTTAGCTTGTGAAATTAATAAGTAGCGTTGGAAATAAGCCCCGTGATATCATCAGTCTTTGTGTCAGGCTGAGATTTTTCTGGAAGAGGGTCTCATCATTTAGGGCCGTTTGCACAGTCACAGTTTAAACTAAATTTCATTTTAAACTGGATTAAATCCGTATCAAGTCTCATTTGTTACAATATGATTCATTTTGAGTTTAAGCCACCAGCTGATTGAATTCAGTTTAAGCTTTGTCCTAAGGGCCGTTTAGGACGCACCAATTCCTGAGTAATCTTCACTGAATCTTGTAGTAAGTCATTAAGTCGAGTAAATTGAGTGCTAAGATGGATAAATGAATGATTTTCTCGTTCCGAAAGTGATGCCAGAAGTTTTTCCGGTGTAAGATATGTGTGGAAATGTGTGCCATTCAGCTGGGAAACGCGCAAATCTCGGGTCCATTCAGAGATTTTACATCATCACTCACTTTGTCATGTGAATTCTTCCCCAGGATATAATAACATTGCAAAGAATGAGAGTCTCAGAGTCGTTATTGGATGTTTTCTTCCATTCTTGCTTCTGAACCTCCCCCGCCACCACAATCTCAACCTTTCTTCTTATCCTCCACATACCATCTAACCTTCTCTTTCCCACCACATCTCGTCTCATCACGAATGATACTTCTGGTATTCTTTCAGTTTCCTTTCTCCATTTTCTTCCTTTGTTGCCGGAAAACGATTGTTTTCTTTCTCATGTTTTCAATTTCCTCTGATCGGGAAATGGAAAAGCTGCTTCGTGGATTATTGTTCGAGAGTGTAGCCTATATTCTTCAGAGATCATTTGTTCAGGGATCTTCAACTAGCGATAATTTCAGTTCAACTAGTTTTGTAGTTCACCAAGATAGATTCAATAGTTTTTGGCTGATGAAGCTGTAGGAATTAGGGCCGGTTTCCGAGCTCGGGATTTGACTAAGTTCTAGACTTTAAACAGCTGGTGTGAGGAATTTGGATTTCCGAAACGGGGCGTAGTCGCAGTCATTGTCATAGTCACGTTTAAATTAGATTTCAAAAAAACTAGAAAATTAAACACCAAATAAAATAAAGAGAAAACAGTGTAAAGTTTCAGCTATTTTGAATTATATAGAAATGTTTAATTTCGTCAAGGAAAAACGTTTCCAATTATAGAAATGAGAAAATAAAAACTGCGACTACGCCCCGTTTTGGAAAGCGAATTTTCTGATTCTAGCTGTTTTAAGTCTAGAACTTAGCCAAATCCCGAGCTCGGAAACCGTCCCTTATACTTATAATTGTGGGACTTATTCTAGATTGATTCTATAGTGAGGTCCACGTTATAATTTCAGTGTTTGATTAGCAACGGTATTGCCATCCTTGTCTATTAACAAAACGGATAGCGCTATCTCTTTCTCGCTTTGCTCTGTTACCAGATAGTCTTTTAACAACGAAGAATTAATAATTAATTAACCATATATATCATCTTAGTTATGAAAATTCAATTCAATTCAATTCAATTTATTTTTTCCTTCTGAATACAATTCAAGCAGTTACATAGAATCTTGAGCAAATTTGAGCAAATATGAAAATTCAATTCAATTCAATTCAATTCAATTTATTTTTTCCTTCTGAATACAATTCAAGCAGTTACATAGAATCTTGAGCAATAAAGTTTATACAATTCAAGAAATGATATAATATACATACAAAAAACATTCATTATGAGATTTTTGAAAAATATAATTTATTACCTAATAAAGTACAATTGATTATTTCAAACGAGAATAACCAGTTATAATATGATTGTGATTGTGATATGTGCTTATATTATGAATCAAAAAGGTTAACAAAATGAATAAATCATTTCGAGTTAACAAATTTGCAGTTTCAATATTCTTAATCCAGACAGAAAACTCAATGGGATTGAAGGCTACTTGTTTTCTAATTTTCATTCGAAAATAATCATAATACTGTACAAGTAGATTTTTAGAAGAAGAGGAGGAGGAATTGCAGATTATGTATATCACCACTGCATCCTTCAATATTATAATATATTTTCTTTCCGAATAAAATATAAATGATTAATCTAAACAAAGATGAACAGTTAATATTACATCAGATATACCGGTATCAGCTATCCTCTATAGAAGGAAGTTGCAAGGCAGAGGATCGGCCACGCTGCTCTCCTATCTATATCCACTGCAATTCTTATGTGGACCTATCTATAGAGAGAAGCAGAGGTAGAGAAAATCAGTGAATGGAAGTGAGATAATTGAAGAGAAATTTTCATAGAATATTTCAGAGGCAAGGAGAGATGCTGAAATTTGACAAAGTGGAAGAGAGAGGTGGGAGAGAAATTGACAAAGAGATAGAGAGAATAGAGAAGAAAGATGAGAAGACAGTGAGAGCAAATATTGAACAAAATGAAAAGAAAGGACAAAGAGAAGAAATCAGTGGATGGAAGTGATCTAATTGGAGAGAAATTTGCATAAAATATTTCAGATGAAAGAAGAGATGTTCAAATTTGACAGAGATGAGAGGGAAAGTGACAAAGAGATAGAGAATTAGAGAATAGAGAAGGATTATGAGAAAACAGTGAGAACAAATATCGGACAAAATGGGAAGGAAAATATATGAGAATGTGAAGAATAGAGAAGGAACATGAGAAGATTGATTGATTGGATACTTTATTTATGTATATGATTATTTATGTAGACGATGACTTTATTTTTGTAGAGATTTATATAAGAAGACAGAGATAATAAGTAGGAACGAAATTGAAAGGCTGCTCAGATGCTGAGATTTTGGATATGAGAATTTACTGAAACATGCGAAGGCAAATTAGAGAGAGATACTGTGCTTTAATGCATCGGCAGAGACTGCTTGGGTTTGACTGAGAAAATTTTGAGACAAAATAAAGAGAAAAAGAGAGGATGAGAGATGGAGAGAAAGAGAGAGAGAGAGAGAGAGAGAGAGAGACTGTGTATTATTGGAGAAGTAAAGAGACTCGGGGTTGACTGAGAACATTTTTGAGATGGAGTGATAGAGAGAGTGACTGAGAAGAGTGTGAGAGAGTGACAAAGAGCGGAATAATTGAAACAGAGTGAGAAAGCAGATGAGAGCGATGTAATGAGTAAGAAGGCGCAAATTTGTAAAGATGGTTTCTAGTGGAGAAGAGATTGTTCAGATTTTGCCAAGACAACATTGTTCAAACTACATTGGTGGAATAAGAAAAGAGAGAGAGGAAGAGGGAGTGAGAGAGAGAGAGAGAGAGAGAGAGAAGGAGAAAGTGATTGCAGGTGAGAGTAACGTAAAGACAGATTGATGCCAGGGGTAAAGCACCTAGTAAATTAATGGGTAGCAACCTTTGACCCACGGCAGTTCAATCCGAGCCTCTCTTATCACTCTCTCTCACAAGCCCTCTCTCTCTCTCTGACTCCTCAAGATTGTCTCCCCAGCCGCTGTCATTTTGTGAGCCATTTGATGACACCCCTTCCAGCCTATTAGCGTCGCAGTGTCTTGCCGTTGGCATGTCAACCGTAGCGAATTTCCAATTTAAATGCAATTATCAAGGCGGTTTGCTTCGGCGCTGATTTGAAGGCGCCTCCGGTGAGAGAGATAGAGTTAGAGAACGAGGGAGAAAAGAAAAATGATGATCAGAGAGCGATGCATTATGATTGATGGTGTGCTGCCAAATCGACACAGCATATTTCCTCCGTCATGTGGTGGTCTTGAATATTTCCACCGTGTTGTAAGGAAGCCAGTTCGCTTCTGGTTGGCTCTCTATTATGCTCTGTGGGCCGGTACTTTTCAAGTAATCAATTTCCTTGTCATGAAGAAATTCATTGAACACATCCTCATGTTCATTGAGGTTGTAAAAGATTTCCAAAGTGTCTACTTTAGTCTTTCATGAATAATTTGTCTACCTGTTTTCACTTCTGGTTGGCTCTCTATTATAATCTGTGTGCCGGCAATTTTTGTGTAATCAATTTCCTTGTCATGAAGAAATTCATTGAACACATCCTCATGTTCATTGAGGTTGTAAAAGATTTTGAAAGTGTATATTTTAGCCTTTCATGAATAATTTCATGTCTACATGTTTCCACTCTTTATAATGATGAATAATTGTGAATTATAATGATGTTTACTGTCATTAAAACGTGGACCTAACTATAGAGCTAACTATAGACTAGTGGGCCTAGCTGTGCTTAGTGGAAAGTTGTGTGTATATTTTTGGCTTCAAAATTTTCTGAAATAACTTAATTTACGGTGATATAAAGTGCAATATTCGACTATAATTTGGTATTTTAATCATTCTTAATTCACAAATTTCAGCTCATGTATATTTTTGGACAGAACTTTGACCTTTAACTTTCCCCAGTACATAACCTATTTTTTCGGTCATTTTATTATGTATCAAAATTTGGGAACAGAATAGTTTTGGGCTATGCCATGGCTTACTTTAGATAGGGTTCTATGGCTTACTTTATCTCTATCTATATTAGGGCTGTGACTATGCCTGTTGATCTATCCTGATCATATTCATATGATTTGTAATTGTATTAAAAAAATGAAAAGAAGCTGAATAAACTTGAGTAAAGCTGCGTTTACACCAAAGTTATTAACAAAATGTTTAATAACTTAATCCTTGAAGATTCTATTAGATTGAACGGAACTTGACGAACACATATGTTCATCATGTGTATGATAAGTTATGTTTAATCTTATAGAATCTATAAAGATTAAGTTAAAACATTCTGTTAATAACTTTGGTGTAAACGCAGCTTTAGGTACTGAACACCATAGAGGTATGAGAGTAAGCAGAATGGTGAGAAAATTAAACAAAAAATGAGAATAAATCTACATGTGTACAGTAAAAAACCTACATTATGAACCTTATAAAAAAGAGCACTAATAAGATTGATTGATTGATTGAGTACTTTATTTATGTAGATTACAATATATACTGGCTTATACACTCATATAAAATAGCTCAAAATACAGCAAAATTATAGATGAATTTACTTAATATAGACTAAGAAATTAATTATTGAACTGTATATGATATGAAAAAAGCAATTTGTGATAACTATAGATAATATTTTTATGCATCTTCATAAATTGGCGGAGCTTTGGACATTCTCCGGAAAGAATATTAAAAATATCCTTCCCACTAACTCTCTACCAAAACGTTAATTTCATTAATTAAACTAAGGATTTATTTATAAATGGATATATTGTAGAAGTTTCAATTAATATGAATATTCAAGAGAAAAACAGAAAATTGTTAAAGTAAAATAATTATGTAGGTGGATAAGATCAAAATCATTGATTAATAAAATGGAGTTGGCTGAAAGTAGATCAGTGTAATCAACTTTCAGTAATATACAGCAGTATGCAGTGGATAATTAAAATAACATGAGTTTATATAATAGAGAGAGAGAGAGAGAGAGAGAGAGAGAGAGAGAGAGAGAGAGAAAGATAGAAAGAGAGAGTCCTAATAAGAGAAAAAATACTAAATTATCAACCTCATAACATAAAGAACTAACAATAAAGAGACCTAATAAGAAAGAAAGAGAACCCAAGAAGAGTGAATTGAAGATAAGTTATGATTGTAAAGTGAAGAAAGAAGATTGAGCCAAAATTACAAGTATAAAATATGGGGGAAATCTGGTATATGAACATAATAACAGAAAATTGAAGAAATAAGAACTTATGATGACTAGAAGTGGAGGGAAAAAGAGAAATTATTGGGAGAGAAAAGGGAAAATGTATGAAAAGGCCTGATCTGAGTAGAAATACAAGCATGTTCAGCATAATAAGGAGGTCAGCATGTGGAATATGTAGTTTTATCAAATTGAAAATCTCGTTTTTACTTCTCTCTCACTATATCTTCCACTCATATGTGTGGTTCCCATCACTCACTCTCTCTTTCTCTTTCTCTCTATCTCTCTCCCTCTCTCTCTCAAGCTTGATCTCTATCTAATACTCTCATTTTTTCTTCTACTTCTACTTCTTCTTTGGAAACATTAAATTATTTTTCAGTTTCTATTTTTTAATTTCTATTCATATCTTAATTATAATTTTGATTATTTTCTCCATTTATCATAATTTTATATAACAATAATATTTATCAACCTTGTTTGTGATCTTGTATAAATTTTTTCCTCAATCTGATTTGTTTAATATAATTATTTAGCATTGTATTGGAGGTTTGAGTGTGAGAGAGGGCCGGCTGCGCCCAAGTCCGTCCTCCTAGGTTAAAAATAGAGGCAGCGATTCTATTTTATTTCTCTCCTAAATTCTATCTTCATCTCATTACATACTCTCCTTCTCTTCTCTTCTTTTGGTAGAGAGTTAGTGGGGAGGATATTTTTAATATTCTTCCCAAAGAATGGACATTGATATGTCCAAAGCTCCGCCAATTTATGTAGATGCATAACAATATGATTATTATCTTTAGTTATTATATTACAAATTGCTTTTTCATATCATATACAGTTCAATAGTTATTTTCTTAGTCTATATTATGTAAATTCATCTATAACTTTGCTGTATTGTAAGCTATTGTATATAAGTGTATAAGCCAGTATATATTGTAATCTACATAAATAAAGTACTCAATCAATCAATCAATCTCCTTGATTTCTTCTGTCACAGAGTTTTTCCCTTCTTCTACTTTCACTTTGTCTCAACCTTTTTTGTGTCTTTCACTATTCCTATTCCTTTCACTATCCTATTTCACTATTTCCTTCCCTCTCAAAGATTCCTACTGTCCTATTATTATATTTTCCCTGTCAGAAATACAAACTCTCCCTCACACACTCTCACTCATCCCCTCTCTCATCATTCTGTCACTTCTTTCGGCGGTGCATCAACAGAAGTAATTCTCCATCTTAGAAAAAGATATATTACAGAATAGTTATTTGTGCAACTAGTGCGCAAAGTGACAGTTTGCTGCACCGAAAGAAACGTTTACGCCCGAGCCGTAGGCGAGGGCGGAATGGTTTCTTGAGTGCAGCAGAGGAACTTTGCGCACGTATTTCACATTAAGTTTTTCCTACAGTTACCATTGAATATGAAAAGTGGGTAATTATGGGTAAAATTGCCTGAAATGCATCAAATGTTTTTCTGTGTAATTTTATTATTGATAAAAACCTTAATCCTAAAATCCTAAAGTCCTCGTTGTCCTTGGTTATAATATATAATGAATAATAATTAGCACGTTGTGCTTCGTTGCACCTCTGCTCACTATAGCAGCCACAGCAGTCACTGTTACCAACTTCATTTTGATTTTGCTGCACTGTTGCTCCATATAACCTACTAAGTATTTTGCGTTGCCATGTTGCAAATCTGGAGTGCAGAAAAATTTTTCCCGCACTAGAGCGGAAAAGTGATTCTTTGCGTTCTGTAATCAGTGCAGCAATGGACACTTTTCAACGTAACTGTAGGAAAAAATATTATTTTCATCAACATTCTTAAAGTGACAGAGGATACTAGAAGATTACTAGTCTAGAGAAGAGACTAGAGAGAAGAGTCATTCAATGACTGAAGAAAATCATTAAATAGATTTTACAAAGTATGAAAAATTAATTAAAAGAATCAAGATTGAATGCATTTTGAATGACATAATACTCGTATATAATAATATTATCTTCATTAATATTTAATAATATACGAGCAATTTCTGTTCATATTTTTAGACATTTAGATGTTTAGATGTATGGATGTTCAGATGCTTGTATTTCACCGGATCTCGAAAACGACTCCAACGATTCTCACGAAATTCAGAACATAGTAGGTTTATAATAAAAAATTCGATTGTACTAGATCTCATCCCTGGGGAAACTCGCTGAACGACATTGAAAGGATAATAATTATTATTCATCCTTGGAAAAAAGCTGATAATAATTATCTCGTCGTCTGTTGGTGATGGAAGTGAGTGAGCGAGTTCATGTGTGTGAGACAGTGTCAAAATTATGACTCAGCTGTTGAACTTTTGTAATCATTCAATCAGGTACTTAGTGCCGGTTGCAAAGGAGCCGGGTTATTTTCAATCCAGATTAATAATTCCAATGGATCCATCTTTCTGAAATAGTCTTCTCTGATTTGGTTCACGTGAAATTAATCAGCTTTGAAATCATCAGATTGAAATTACCGGCTTTTTGTGCAACCGGGCCTTTGTGAGGTAAATTTTTGCATTCCTCTGGAAATTAATCTAAATTTACTGTAATCAGATATAACATTTCTTCATGAAATATGAATGATATTATCATTTCTTCTTTCGTAATAATTTTTTTATGCTTTTGTACTCAAGAACGAAGCTCGGTCCCCGATATTATTTAATAATATACAATAAATATATTTATAATATATTTTATAATATTGTTTGTGAAAACATGAATCGACGGTGTTCCTACAGATAATTGTCGACTCTCTGAAAAAAAAGAAATGAAATAATATCTTCCCCATTAACACACAGCCTGGAGACAACTAGATAGATAGATAGATGAATGCCTTTTATTCGCATTCTACAATTTCAAAAGTGATGTGGGCGGAATTCAGGCAATAAAAGCCTCCTCTTCCCGTTAACCTACAATTTATTATTAATTACATCACATAAAAATAATAATATACTTCACAATTCAAAAATAAATTATGAATAAGAATTTCAATTATTAATATTATTTCAACTGAACCACATGGTGATTAACCTCTTTGGCAAGCCTAAGCCAATCATAGTGCATAGAAATAGCACAAAAAGGTGATCGTTTGAAAACAACATATGTTAATCTACTATCAGACAACAAACCTGCCTTATCATATACGCTAGCACATGTACATTGTATAAGAGGAACTATGTCTAGAAGATTAAGCAGTTTTAAGAATTATATAAACTGAGTTATTATTGTAATTAAAGGAATTATATTCTACTGCCTGCCACTGACGTCACATCTACGTCATAATCGTTCTACCAATGGCAAATTTTTATGCAAATTAATTACACCGAGATTCTCAGAAGAAAGGTTCTAGCCAAGAAGCTTAGAGAAAAGACAGCACTTCCCTTTTGAAATCCTCACCGTTCAGATCTCTTTATAGTTACCAAGACCTATTCGTAAAAAATTCTCGTTCGATTTTATATGTTTTATTTGTGAGCCAATATTCTTAGGCTATTCTATTTGTTATTTGTAAATCTATTTTCATCAATCGATAAATTAAAAGTTTAAAATCGAATTATCCCTTAATTAATTTGGTGAAGGAGATATTTAAATTAAAATTCCCCACGTGCTGAGACCGAAGCCTGGATTGCTGCCGACCAAACGATTTTGATAAAGAAGAAAACCACGACCGTCAAGGAATTTCACGTGAGTTATAAGTTTAAAGGGGCCCCAATCTACGCTTCGAAAATATTTCAGTGCAGAAAAATATAAAATTTTCTTCGTTAAATTATTGGCCACGCCAACAAGCGCTTATTAGTTATTAAGAGCCTAGAATTTATTCCTATAGAATTTATAAGAACTTGTAGTTGATTAACTATCCTCCGCTGCCAGAACCACGACCCGAACAATTTTAAGAAACATTTTTTATTCATTTTTCACCATTTTTTCAAAACTGTTAACTTTTATCAATTGTAAAATTCTGTCAGATCATGCATGGTATCATGCAAGTACAAGAAATTTGCTAATCATTTTTGTTAATGTTAAACCACTTTCAATCTGTAAATCATATTCTGAATCTGCACTGTGAGATCATATATTTTATTATAATATATTTCAATTTTGTTAATTCGTTTTCTGAGTTCGATTATTTCTTAAGCCTGTCAATTATTGTGTCTGATACGTTCTATATCATCAAGAACCGATCGAATACGATCATTGCAATAATTGAATTAAGCTGGATATTGGAACAGGTCTAAGTGGATGTATTGTGTGGGGTCAGATCGAGATATTTGTTCTTTGTCCTTACCTGCTCATATATCAGCTTTTATCTGTTACCTACCTCGACTTAGGAGCGAATACATCAACAGTACAGCAGATGCAGCCAGAGATCATATAATTTCCTACAATAGAGCTTAAAACCCGACAAGACTCTGTTCTCGAAATTTAATTGATTAATTTCTCATACTTTGTAAAATTCGTTGAATAATTAGCAATAATTAGCATTCAATATTAATTAGTGTATTATCCATTGAATATTGTAACATACATAAATAAATAAATCTAATCTAATCTTATCTAATCTTTCCCCGTCTTGTGTTGATGGGAAGGATATTATTTTAAATCCTTTTCAGAGAGTCGACAATTATTTGATGAAACACCGCCGATCCATGTAGTTACATCACAATATTATATTATAGTTATTCAAATTGCATTCAATCTCTATTCTCATTGATCAATTTCTCATACTTTGTGGAATTCTTTGAATAATTAGCATTTAATATAAATTGGTGTATTATCCAGTGAATATTTCAACATTATTATAAATAAATAACTCTGATCTAATGTAATCTTTTACGATGAAGGGTTGGAGGGAAGGTTATCCTCAGATACTTACTTTTCTGATAATGGACAACTTAGGCTAGTTACATACACATCGATTTTTGGTCGTACGATATTTTACCGTCACTATGAATTCTATCAGATTAAACGGAACTTGGCAAACATCATATGTTTGAAATCATCTGTTCAATCTAATAGAATTTATAAGGACGGTAAAATATCGTACGACCAAAAAATCGATGTGTATGTAACTAGCCTTAGGCTAGCTACATATATCGATTTTGTTCTTACGATATTCTTCCGTCCTCATAAATTCTATTGGATATAACAGATGATTTCAAACAGAGGATGTTTATCAAGTCCCGTTGAAAATATCGTACGAACAAAAATCGGTATGTTGTGTGCTGGGCTTAAAGGAACAAACTTAACTGTTTTCTGTGGAAGCGTATCATTAAATCCTCAACTTTCTCATATTTCTCTGCATATTTCTCTACATATAAATTATCATTTCTAGTTATCAACTGGTTGTCATATGGAACCATGAGTTGATCATACACATTTCCCTTACATGAAAACAAAAGACATGAGATCATTTAGCTTTCGTTCCTGTTTTTCTACAGAATTCAAATATTCATTATACAATCATCATGTCTAAAACTTCTCGTGTACTTGAAGTAAAAGTTATTCTGATCATAAATTTTGCTATTCTGATCATAATTTTGCTTAGTATTCAATTTTCTAATGTAAGATTTTCTTTTTCTTTCGGGTTAGTGGAAAGAGCCAACACAACACCTTTGCAGAGTTATATTTTTTGTCAGTATTCAAACAAGGATCTCTCTCTGATTAGTAGCTAAGCAGGTGTTAAACATTGTATAATTTTCATAATCAGTTTGAAAAAAGTTTACGATACTCACATATAGGCAAGACAATAGTAAGTATGCGAAACTACTAATTATTTATACTATAATCACATAAATATATTCTATACTATTGATCGAGCATCAGATGTTTAGATGTTTAGATGTTTAGATGCTTAGATGCTTATATGTTTATATGTTTAGATGTTTATATGTTTTTATCCACCGGATCTCGAAAATGGCTCTAATGATTTTCACGAAATTTGGAACATTGTATGTTTATGATAAAAATATTCGATTGCACTAGGTCTCATTCTTTGGAAAAGTCGCTGAACGACATTAAAAGGATAATTCATCCTTGGCTGAAACAGCTGAAACTTTCGTCGTCTGTGGATAGTAAAAAGTGAGCGAGTTATTTTGTGGAAAATCAAAATATCGCATCCCCGAAATCCATAAGCTGACGTATAGTCAGCTGTAAAATATAAACACGATCATCTTCGAGAATTGTGCTCTGTTTATCAATAGATAAAAATAATAACGGGTGAAGCTCGGGGCCCCGATACTTTCGATTAAGTAAATATCACCTAACAAACTTCTAAATAATATTTATATTATATTTTCATCATAATTATTATTGTGAAAACTTTCAGTCTGTAGGTTAATGCCAGTCATCATGGTATTTTACTTTCACTGGTTATTATTTACAACCTTAGAACGTAAGTTGAATTTTGTTAAACACATGAATCAAGGATTCTGAATATATCTTTCTCTCTTTTCCTCTCTATACCTCATACCTTCGACCTTTTCCATTTTCTGTAGCCCTTATACCCATCCCCTGGACTTTGACCTCACACCCCAGGCCCTCATGCTCTCAAAAAACCAACACTCGACCTGATTTAGATTGCAGATGATGAATTAAAGAAATGTTCATGCACCCATCGGCGCTAAACAGCGTACGTTTCCACTTACGTGAGAGAGGGTGATAGAGAGATGGAAGTAGGTAGATGAATAGATGAAAGGGTAGAAAGAGAGTGATGGGGAGAGATAGATAGATAGATTAAGAGATTGTGAGACAGAGAGAGATAGAGTGAGAGATTGAGAGAGTTAGATGGAGAGAGACAGTGAGAGAA